>NC_028356.1:30284071-30413566 GCF_000741045.1 Vigna radiata var. radiata
CCCTAAGCCCTAAGCCCTAAACCCTAAGCCCTAAGCCCTAACCCTAAGCCCTAAGCCCTAATCCCTAAGTCTTAAACCCTAAACCCTAAGCCCTAAGCCCTAAAGCCTAAACCCTTAAAAACCACTAAAAACCCTTTATAACACTTATAAACCCCTCAAAAATCATTATAAACCCTTAAAAACCACTAAAACTCATAAAAACACTTATAAACCCCTCAAAAACCACTATAAGCCCTTGAAAACCACTAAAAACCCCTAAAAACACTTATAAACCCCTTAAAAACCACTATTAACCCTTTAAAACAACTAAAAACTCCTAAAATCACTTATAAACCCCTTAAAAAGCATATAAACCCTTAAAAACCACTAAAAACCCCTAAAAACACTTATAAACCCCTCAAAAACCACTATAAACTATTAAAAACCACAAAAAACCTTTATAACACTTATAAACCCCTCAAAAACCATTATAAACCCTTAAAAACCACTAAAACCCCTAAAAAAACTTATAACCCCCTCAAAAACCACTATAAGCCTTTGAAAACCACTAAAAACCCTTAAAAATACTTATAAACCCCAAAACCACTATAAACCCTTAAAAACCACTAAAGACCCCTAAAAACACTTATAAACCCCTCAAAAACCACTATAAACCCTTAAAAACCACTTGTTTGGTGAACTTATCGTTCGGTTAAATTATCGTTTGGTGAACTTATTGTTTGGTGAATTTGTCATTGGGGGAACTTATCGTTGGGTGAACTTATCGTTGGGTGAACTTATCGTTGGGTGAACTTATTGTTGGGTAAACTTATCTTAAGTGAACTTATCTTGGGTGAACCTATCGTGGGTGAACTTATCGTGGGTGAATTTATCGATGGGTCAACTTATCGTGGGTGAACTTATCGTGGGTAAACTTATCAAGGATGAACTTATCGTGGATGAAGTTCTCATGGGTGAACTTCTCATGAGTGAACTTATCGTTGGGTGAACTTATCATTGGTGAATTTATCGTGGGTGAACTTACCGTTTGGTTAAGTCATCATTTGGTGAACTTATCGTTTGCTGAAGTTATCGTTTGGTGAATTTAACGTTTGATGAAGTTATCGTTTAGTGAACTTATCTTTTGGTGAACTTATCGTTGGGTGACCTTATCTTTGGGTGAACTTATCTTTGGTGAGCATATCGTGGGTGAGCATATCGTGGGTAATCTTATCGTGGGCGATCTTATCGTGGGTGCTCTTATCATGGATGATCTTATCGTGGGTCAACTTATCGTGTGTGAACTTAATGGGTGAACTTATCGTTTGGCGAACTTATCATTTTGTGAACTTATCGTTTCAAGAACTTATCGTGGGTAAACTTATCGTGGGTGAACTTATCGTGGGTGAACTTATCGCGGGTGAACTTATCGCAGGTGAACTTATCATGGATGAACTTATCGTGGATGAACTTATCTTGGGTTTAACTTATCGTTTGGTGAACTTATCGTTCGGTGAACTTATCGTTTGGTCATCTTATCGTTTGGTGAACTTATCATTTGGTGAACTTATCTTAGGTGAACTTATCGTGTGTGATCTTTTCGTGGGTGAATTTATCGTTGGGTAAACTTATCATGGCTGATCTTGTCTTGGGTGAACTTATCATGGGTGAACTTATCGTTGGGGGAACTTATTGTTTCCTGAACTTGTCGTTTGGTGAACTAATCGTTGGGTGAGCTTATCGTTGGGTTAACTTATCATTGGGTGAACTTATCTTGGGTGATCTTATCGTGGGCGAACTTATCATTGGTGAACCTATCGTTGGGTGAACTTAGTTTTTGGTGAACTTATCGTTTGGTGAATTTATCGTTTGGTGAACTTATCGTTGGGTGAACTTACCGTTGGGTGAACTTACCGTTGGGTGAACTTATCTTGGGTTAACTTATCGTGTGTGAACTTTTCGTGGGTGAATTTATCGTTGGGTAAACTTATCGTGGGTGATCTTGTCGCAGGTGAACTTATCATGGGTGAACTTATCGTTGGGAGAACTTATTGTTTGATGAACTTATCGTTGGGTGAACTTACCGTTGGGTGAGCTTATCGTTGGATGAACTTATCGTTGGGTAAACTTATCTTGGGTGAACTTATCTTGGTTGAACTTATCATGGGTGAACTTATCGTGTGTGCACTTATCGTGTGTGAACTTATCGTGGGTGAACTTTGTTACCAATAAGGAGTATTGGTAAAACCTGAAGATGTGTTTTGATGATGCTGCAACTTGTAGATTTTGGATGTAGTAGGAAAATATTTAAAAAACAACTTGTAGATTTTGAATGTAGTAGGAAAATGTTAAACATTGTAATTTTTACTGGTATAATCGATTATGGTTAAGCTATAATCGATTATCACATGTTTTTGTACTCGAATAATCGATTATCATGAAGCAATAATCGATTATCACAAGTCATACTTGAATAATCGATTATCACTTCATATAATCGATTATCACTTTTTGAAAACTCCGTAACGGACTTGAATAATCGATTATCACTTACAATAATCGATTATTCATGGCAGTTGGGAGCTGACCTTTGGCATTCAGTGTACTTGGCTATATATTTGGTTTTTGAAATCTTCAGAAGCAACGTTTTGAACTGAGAAAGCTTAGTAGAACACTGTGTGTCAGAGGAACGTTCTCAGAAGCTTTGTTCATTGTTCCCTTGCTTGGTCTCGTGAAAGGAGAGGCTCGCGTACCGTGTGTCGATAGTCGGAGCAGACTCTCTTCGAGTTAGCAAGGTCTTGTGAAAGGAGAAGCTCGCGAATCGTTGGTCGATTGCCAGAGCGGTTCTCTTCAAGTTGGTAGAGTGGTCTTCTTCCAGTTCGCTCGTCGAAGGAAGGTTTATCTATCTTACTGTTATTCACTTAATTGTAATCTGAAAAATTGTTTTTAGTGGAACTGTTAATCACTCTTTATAGTGATTAACGACTGGACGTAGATTCTGTTGAATCGAACCAGTATAAAAATACTCGTGTGAATTTTCTATTCCCTACACTCATTTTATTTAACGCATATCAATTGTTTGATTAATTTTCTGAAAGAAAATTATTTTTGCTAAAAATGATCAATTTTGTTTTAACTGTGATCGAACACGCTTTCCGCTCTCTGAGTTTTAATTCCGCTGCGTTATACTCTTCGAAAATTACCCCCTCCGATACCAACAAACTTATCCTCGGAGAACTTATCGTGGATGATCTTATCATGGGTGAACTTATCATTGGTGAACCTATCGTTGGGTGAACTTATTGTTTGATGAACTTATCGTTTGGTGTTGTTCGGTGAACTTATCGTTTGGTGAACTTATCGTTTAGTGAATTTATCGTTGGGTGAACTTATCGTTGGGTGAGCTTATCGTTGGGTGAACTTATCGTTGGGTGAGCTTATCGTTGGGTGAACTTATTCTTCGGTGAACTTATCTTGGGTGAACTTATCTTGGGTTAACTTATCGTGGGTTAACTTATCGTAGGTGAATTTATCGTTGGGTAAACTTATCGTGGGAAAACTTATCGTGGGTGAACTTCTCATGGATGAAGTTATCGTGAGTGAACTTATCGTTCGGTGAACTTATCGTGGGTGAATTTATCGTGTATGAACTTACCGTTTGGTGAAGTCATCTTTTGGTGAACTTATCGTTTGGTGAAGTTAACGTTCGGTGAATTTATCGTTTGGTGATGTTATTGTTTGGTGAACTTATCGTTTGGTGAACTTATAGTTGGGTGACTTTATCATTGGGTGAACTTATCATGGGTGAATTTATCGTGGGCAATCTTATCGTGGTATACATCTTTGTATACCCTTTGTACAATCTTTGTACACCCTCTGTAAACTCTTTCTACATCATTCTACATCTTTGTACACCCTATCTACAACTTTCTACATCGTTGTACACCCTTTCGAAACACTTTCTTCATCTTTGTATACCCTTTGTAAATCATTCTACAATCTTTCTACATATTTTGCATAAAGATGTAGAATGGGTGTACACCCTTTCTACTTTGTGTATCATTTCTACACGCTTTTGTAGTATTTCTACATATTTGGTAAAACGAAGCAGAATGACTATGCATCCTTTTTACACCATTTATACACCATTTGTATATCATTTGTACACCTTTTATACACCCTTTACACAACTTCTATACACCCTTTGTACACCTATTTACACCCTTTATTCACCCTTTGTACACCCTTTGTATACCCTTTATACACCTTTTGTACACCATTTGTACACCCTTTATACATCATTTATAAACCCTTTATACATCATTTGTACACCCTTTATACACTCTTTCTGCATCCTTTGTGTACCTTTTATATACCATTTGTACAACCTTATGCAACCTTTTTACATATTACGTAAAAAGATGTAGAATGAGTGTGCACTCTTTGTACACCCTTTATACGCCCTTTGTACATCCTTATGCAGTCTTTTTACGTATTTTGTAAAAAGATGTACAATGGGTGTACACCCATTGTACACCCTTTTTACACTCATTGTACACTCTTTGTATACCCACTGTACACCATTTGTAATCCTTTTGTACACACTTTGTACATTCCTTCTACACCCTTTATATACCATTTGTAAACCCTTATGCAGCCTTTCTACATATTTTGTATAAAGATGTAGAATGAGTGTACACCCTTTGTATACCCTTTATACAACCTTATGCAACCTTTTTACATATTTTGTAAAAAGATGTACAATGAGTGTACACCCATTGTACACCTTTTATACACTCACTGTACACACTTTGTACACCTTTTGTACACCTTTTGTTCACTCTTTGTACACCCTCTATACACATTTTCTACACCCTTTGTATACTCTTTGTAGATTATTGTGCAGCCTTTCTACATATTTTGTAAAACGATTTAGAATGGGTGTACACCATTTGTACACCTTTATACACTCTTTGTAAACTCTTTATACACCTTTTGTCCACCCTTTGTACAATCTTTCTACATCTTTCTACACCTTTTATACACCATTTGTACAACCTTAATACACCTGTTTTACATCCTTTTACAACCTTTGTGCACCATTCTGTAACTTTTCTACATATTTTGTAAAAAGAAGTAAAATGGGTGTACACCCTTTATACACACTTTCTACACCCATTGCATACCTTTTGCACACTCTTTGTACACCTTTTCTATACCCTTTATACATCATTTGTACTCGTTTTTTACATCATTCATACATCTTTCTACAAAGGTGTTCACCCTTTTGAAACTCTTTCTACACCCTCTGTATACCCATTGTATACCTTTTTGTACATTCTTTTATAACTTTTCTACATATTTTTGAAAAGATATAGAATGGATGTACACCCTTTGTACATCCTTTCGAAACCCCTTATACATCTTTCTACATCTTTGTATACCCTTTGTACATCATTATATAACTTTTATACATATTTTGTAGAAAAAAGTAGAATGGGTGTGCATCCTTTGTACACCCTTTGAACACCTTTTATGCACCTTTTGTACACTCTTTCTACACCCTTTGTATACCCTTTTGTAATTTTTCTACATATTTTCTAAAAAGATGTAAAATGGGTGTACACCCTTTGTAAACCTTTTATACACCATTTTTACATCCTTTGTACACCTTCTTGCAGTCTTTCTACATATTTTGTAGAAAGATGTAAAATGATTGTACACCCTTTGTACAACTTATATACACACTTCATACACCATTTGTACATCCTTTGTACACCCTTTACACACTCATTATACACCATTTGTATACTCTATGTACACTTTTTGTACATTTTTTCTACATATTTGTACACCCTTTTTACAACCTTTGTGCATCAGTTGTAAATCCTTTCTACATCTTTCTACATCTTTGTCAATCTTTGTACACCCTTTGTACAACCTTTGTACACCCTTTGTAAACCTTTTCTACATCTTTCTAAATCTTTGTACACCCTTTCTGCATCTTTCTACATCGTTGTACACCCTTTTAAAACACCTTCTTCATTTTTGTATACCCTTTGTAAACCATTCTACATTCTTTCTACATATTTTGCAAAAAGATGTAGAATGGGTGTACACCCTTTCTACATCCTTTCTATACCCTTTATATATCCTTTGTATACCCTTTGTACACCCTTTTGTAGCCTTTCTACATATTTTGTAAGGGCCCCTAACCCAGGGCCCTCAGGCTTACTTTTCTGCACTGCATTTTTTTTCTCTTTTTCTACAGATTTGTCTTCTTCTTGAGTTTCGACTCCTTGATCATTTTGCTCATCTCCCAAAACATACCAATAACCTACAAAATTAAGGAAATTTAGTGATAAAATCATTAAGTATAACCTCTACTTATTCACAAAACTAAATTAAAAACATGAGTTTAAGAAAGTTTCTAAGTCAAAAAGAGTTTATTTAGTATCAAAATTGCATCACCGATAACGGTATATTCAAAGATTATCATCTGCCTCGGCCTTGATTATGACTTTTCTGGCTATTTCTTCTTCTATTTTAACCACTTGATGCTGAACCAGAATTAGAACCGAAAGATTCCACTAAACCTTTCTTGTAAACATCTTCGCTTAAGATCAAGTAACGAATGTTATCAAACTCCAACTTGTTGTTGCTTGAAGAATTACTAACTACACTAACAGTTGCACCCTAGCTTTCCGGAAGAGACAATAATAAAACTAACGCTTTTATCGCATCATCAAAAGTTATTTGTACTGATGTTAACTGCACAATAATTGTATTAAATTTGCTAATATGGTGAGTAATTGAGTTACCTTCACCCATTTTAAGGTTGACAAGTCTGTGAATCAAATACACTTTATTCGCTATGGATGGCTTCTCATACATATTTGACAACGCTTGCATCAAATCTGCAGTTGTTTTCTCATTCATGATGTTGAAAGCAACATTCTTAACTAATGTTAGCCAGATCACACCAAGTGTCTGCCAATCTAACAACTCCCAATCCGAATGCTCCATGTCGTCTTACTTTTCTCCTCTTGAGTGTAGATACGGTACAGGTAGTCCTCTATATACATCTTCCAAAACCCGAAGTCCCTGACATCAAACTTCTCAATCTTCACCTTTTCTTCTTCCAATGTCATTGCTCCTACTCCTTTTGAAGAAAGCTCTCACTACTTCTCTAGATCAAGATTCCCAAGAACAAGAGAGCCAAATCTTTTCTGATGTGGAAGATCGAACTGCAATCATAGAGCATACTAAGAAATTGACTCTAGTCAAATCTTTTCTAATGTGAAAGATCAGACAGAGTTGTAACCACAGATCATACTAAGAAATTTGCTCTGATACCAATTGTTAGGTATAAGACAATAAAAGGAGAGGTAGAGAGAAATAAACAACACAAGAGTTTAATGCGATTCGACTACAATGTTTATTTGGTGCATTTGTAAACCTTACATAAGGTTGCTTGTATAGCAAAATGAAGAACACCATGCCACAATGCTAAGCAATGTGGGACTAAAATCAAACTACAAAAACTAACAAGGCCTAGGTGTCATCTTCTCCTCATAGAAAAGTCATCAGTTCAACTCAAAGAAACTGAAACACTAACTAAATAGCACTTAGAGTACACAATAGAAACATGGTACACTCATAATCTACGAGATTCCTAAGGAAAGAACTACTCTTGTACCAAAAATTTAACATCCCAATTATATAATATTAAAACTATAAAGGAACTATCCCATAATTAATAAAGTATATTAGTTAACAAACATGAATATAAAGTTAATTTACAGTCATTTAACATAACCATAAAAACAAAGTTTATATACAAAGTATTAAGATCAAAACTATATACATCTAGCTATTATAGAGAAAACTAAACATCTATTGCCCCTTCATCCGAAGCTTGCTCCACAGAAACCTCATCGTCCTCTGCTTATACTCACTAGATGATCATAGCTGAAACATACAAACAAAAAGAACACCGAAGTACAAAAGAAAATAAAACAAAGTAAGCTAGTGTAAACAAAATTATCATAGAATAATTAAGATTTCAAGACAAATCACATTCCAAGCCAAGTAATCAAACATCCTAAAAACATATTATACACTTATACTTGACTCATCCGGATATAGTATGAATGTTGAACTATGGTGGTTCATGCACTTGTAGTGGTGAAACAACTAGCTCACCCCAAGCTACCACACAAGGTTAGTCTGTTAATCAACCCCTTAGGTCAAGGTAAAACCCCTAGACTAGGACCTCTTATTACTCTCATCACATGCCTCACCCCTCTTTACTTGAGAATTGATGATCATTAAGGTGTCACCCCAATACTAAGCTCTCTATATTCATACAAACAACACTTTGATAACCATCATTAAAATTTCTCCATGGAATTCTTATAAACATCATATCCATTTAACCCTATGTTCCAAACCATCTCACTAATTATCATATAAAACCTTACATCATATAAATCCAAGCACAAATGAGAAATAGAAAGCCAAATAACCAAACAATCCTAAAACCCTCGCCTAGTAACCATAAACCACTCACCCAGCGATAGTTCAAACAGAGAGTTTCCCCAACCCAACGAGGGAGCTCGCCCAGCTCTTAAATATTACTGCCAAAATCTCCTAAAGCTCACCGAGCGAGAGGCAAGACAATAAGGTTTTCTTCCCAGCGAGTTGGTTCGCCTAACAATTGGAACTTACTACCAAAACTTCCCTAAACTCGCCCAGCAAGCCCCTCTTGCTTGCCTAGCCTAGCTGCATAATTCTGCAGCACCAAAATTGTTTAAACAACACCCCTACACCACCCAATGACTTATTCTAACCATTTTTAGCAACTTCTAACACTATTAAATTGAATTCTAATCTACTATAGACTTAAATAAATGTATATCATCCAACTTAAACTAGTTTCCAACTGTTTTACAACAAGATTTCAACTTAAACTCAATTAAAATCTAACTATAGACACCAAAATTGAATTACACAAGTTCTAGCTTATTTCTTAATAACTTAGAGACTTTAACAAGTCAGAAATGACTTATCAACACACATCAAACCTTTCATTTGGACCCAAAACCTATGGCTCAAAATCTCACTAATCCAAACCCCCAAAATTACACAAAATTTCATTTTAAGACACACCTATTGTTTAATTTACACTTTTAAACTAAATTCTCTGCACATCCATCATTTAATTAAGTTTCAAATATCAACATAACAGTTCCTAAATCACCTTCTCTTCATTTAAACCTTTATTTCAAAAAGTCACCTAGTACAACCTCTTTTTTATACCAAAATTTGACTTATCACCTAGCTTAACCTTCTCTTCCTCAACTTCTTATCCAATACCATTACCAACTTCACAAGCACAACCAATTGACAATCAAGATTCATTTCGAACAGATTCATCACAGTAACAAGCAAATCAATTAAATATTTTCAACCATTCAAATCACAATTCAAACAAAAGCATACAAAATTCTAATTTTAACCAAATTTAACGCAACCTAACTAAAACTCATCAATTTGAAATAGCATTAAGAAAATTTAGTAACTCCCCTTACCCTAAATAGAAACGTTGTCACGCTCTAATACGCACACATGTTACTCCAAACACAATGAACTTTAGAAACGCCTACAAAATCACCAAATTGTGATTTGAGTGAGTCCTTAGAATCTCGTATTAACAAAGAACTAGGAATAGAAAACCAATGACACATGCGAAGGGGTTCTTGAGCATGATCATGGATAGAAAACTTAAAGGAAAAAGGGGTTCTTGCTCTAAACTAAAAATTGATCGGATAGGAATGGAGATTCCTAGGCAATTCCTGATCGTCAAACTCAGATATCTTAGAGAGAATTTAGGGAAACTCAAAAGAAAAGTTTTTAAAAAAATTATTTGTATTTTAAGTAATGAAACGAGTTTAAAAATTTTTATTTATATTATTAAAATGTTTTAAAACTAAAATACTTTATCTCATTATTTTAAAACACTTATCAAATTTTAATTCTCAAATTTATAAGTTCTTACAATATTATGATATAAAATATAATTTTAAAATAACCATAATACAAGAAACCTTTATTATAATTATATATATTTCTTAAATTTACAATTTTATATATATTTATATATGTATAATCCTAAAATTAATAAATCATATAATCGAATAATTCGACTCAATTTTAATATATGTATCATTAATTTTTAATAAAAATAAAATCATATTTTAGTTATTAAATATTAATGCAAATAAACAAAGCTATAAATAAAAAGTTGTCAGCGTTTTCTTTTCTTAATTTTATTCGTTTACAATAAATTATTTATTTATATTTTATAGTTATTATATAAATATAGTGATTGATTTCGATTTCTGTCGAAATCGTAATTGTGGGAAGAGAAAAAAAGTTGAACTTCTCTTTTTCGTTGTAGTTTTCTCTCCTTTCCAATCACAGCGATCTCCAGAATTAGGGTTTCGTCATTTCCTTCTTACTGGTTTGTTCCCATTTTTCATTTTCTTTTGCTTCTTGTGCAATTCGAATCATAATTTTATTAGTTACCATTTGTTGTTGATGAAAAGGGTAAATGATCAAATTGTCGTTTGGTGTTATTGGGTTCCAGTCAGTACTTTAGATCGATTGGTTGCTGCAAATTTCATGACTGTAAAATTCTTTCGAAATTTGATTGAAGTTTTAGTTTAGCCTGATCTTGTTGGTGTTTGAAAAGGGATCACTGAAAAGTGAAATTTTAAAGCTTTTGTTTTGTTTTTACTTGCTTCTTGATCTTCTCTGAATAAATTCTTGATCTGATGTCCTAAATTTCTGTATGAGTGATCAAGGAATGATGAAACATATTTTATTTAATCTAGTTACTTTCACATGCACTCATTAGAAGGTTTAGAAAAATTTAATGATCGAATCCCCGTTGATATCTTGTGTTTTTTGCTCTGTAGTTTGCTGTTTAGAGCTCGTTATATCATACTATACTCTGTGTAATCATGCTGTACTCTATGTGTGTGTGTTTTTTTTCCTTTTGTCCTTAATTTTTGCATTTGTAGATAGGTTTGAATTCTTTCTTGTATTCTATAGATGCCCCCAACCTTCTGATTGACTTCATTTTCGTGTTGACTGTTTCTTTCTCTTGTATGTGTGGGGAAAGGAAGATCCATAACAAGACTAGTTTATCTACATGTGATTCAACTCAATGAGGCCGCAATCGTCGTCTTTGAATCCATATGCAGCCTCATATGTTCCTCTCTCTAAAAGGGGGGCAGACGGTAGAACTACTTTTACAGAAATAGATTCCAAGAGTTATGATGGGAGTTTTTGGTTTCAGAATCGTCAGGATGCAACAAATGATCAGCAACTCACCATTGCTAGTTCAGAAAGGCTATTTAAACCTGATGCTTTTCCGACAAAAAGCCAGCCTGCCTCAAGTTCTTACACTTCATCATCTCAGAATGTGGCAGAGGTGGCAGAAAATCAGATGCTAGCCGAAGAACTGGATATGGATTTGGAATATCTTAGGATTACATTTCCTGGCATATCTTATCAATCCCTTGTAGATGTCTATAATGTAAACAGTGGAGACTTGGATGCTGCTATTGACATGCTCAGTCAACTTGAGGTATAGATTTTAAGCTGTTAGCTTTTGGGTATAGATTGATTTATCCAGTGCCTCATTTTTATTCTTTCAATTACTTAATTGACAACATTTTTCTGTCTTCATTATGTAAGAGTAGTCATGCTATGTAAATGTTAGCTTCTCTTCATGCTATGTAAACGTTGAGTCTGGTAATATGCCGTGATAACTAACTGGAAATTTGGGTTAAATTCCTAATAAAGTGTTGATGAAATAATAAATTGATTCCCTTTTCTGTTTCCATCGTGTTGTTCCTGAAGATTGTCTCTCCAGATGACAATGGATAGCAGAAAGTTGAAGCTTAAAGTGATGAGATTTCTATGTCAGTTTTTTTTTTTCTCCTTTAACTTCCACTTATTCCTGTACAATGAGTTTGATAGTTTTTGAGTTTTATTTACAATTGATTTGCTTCTATTTTCTTCCCAAATGAATAAATAATTTAAGGAGTTTCATACATTGTGCTTTGGTTTCAAGCCACCCCCGCACCCGCTTTCTTGTTTTGTTTTTGTTTTAGGGAGCAGGATTACTGAACTATTATATATTACTTGCAGATATGGATGTTATACTGTGCCAATTGATGTTAGTTTAACAGTTTCTGGTATTATGAATTTATAAAATTATCATAATTTAATTATGTAAAGGCAATTCATTAGGTGGAGATACTTTTAGTACTCAGATCAAGTATTAATGGATAACTTTCGAAACCCATTAAGTAGAAAATCAATTTTGAGGCTTTTCTTTTTCGTGTTACACAGTTAGAGGGAGATGAATCTTCTGGAACTCTTCCAGAGACACTTGATATTGGTGATGTTTCAGAATCTGGATTACCGGCTGATTCTACTTCCTTAAAGCAGAAGAATGTAGCAGAGGAAACCAGCACTTCGTCTAGTCACATGGCATCAGGCGATGTCTTATGAATTGGTTTGTCATTCATAATTGGTTTTGTTGGATATAAAAATAAGTGTAAAAATGAAAATATTTTACATTAGGTGGAGATCCCTCGATCATCGATTTAATGGTTCTGTATAGTTTTCAGCTTTGTCTTATTTTGGTCATTATGGTCTGAAATGTTTTCTTTTGGTGAGTTGCTTGAGCAATTGTGTAATTTGGGATCCCATTCAATTACATGAATTGGAGAGTGAGAGAGGTGAAAGAAAAACATGACTTGCTTGCTGGATTGTACCATGGTGAGCTAACTTTGAGGTTTTGCTGCTATAGATATATAAAATTTTATTGTCTTTTTTTATTAGTTCAGTTGTTATGAATGCCAAATTTGAAATAAATCGAATTTTACTTACTCTTATGAAAAACATTATATATGAAAATAAAATTAATTGGCGTTAAATGAATTTTTAGATCATATAATTTTTTATGTAATTATTTTACTTAGAAACCAATATCTAAAACAATTTATCCTCCAAAAGTAATATGTGCGGGTGGTAGGGGGGTTACGTATGCAATAAATAAAAATTTTGATTTTCTACAAGTCACGTTTTTGCTTAAAAAAGTTAATATAACATTGTAAGTTACGTGGTCATGTAATTTAATTTTTAATAATTGTGGCAAAAGGAAATACTGATTATTAATTTCATGTTATAAAAAGTCTCTCATGGCGTTATTATTGGAAAACGATAGATAATCGTTGATTGAAACATATTAAATGAATTGAGGGAGAAGAGAGAAGAAAACAGGATGATGAATATTGATATGCTTGAAGTGGCATTCTCTCAGAATATATTGGGTTAGTCTTTTTACCTTCTCCACTCAATCTTTAGTATTAATTTCAAAATGTTGGATTACAATTTACAAACCAAAATATCTTCTATTATTCTTTTTTTTCTCCTTTTTTTTTCTTCATTCTACATAGCTCTTTGTAGATTGGTTCGAATTCAACCCAACCCTAGTTTGAATACTTATTTTTATTTTAGATTATTAAAATAGCTTTAATTTATTAGATAATTTTAAAATCTTATATTAACTTTTTTGTCTTTAATTTTCTAACTTATGTTTAAGATATACATTTAATCATTCTTACCACTTTTTTTTATAATTATTTGATATTTATCCAATTATTATTTGATATTTATATAATTATAATTTTTTTCTTGATATTTGAAATTAGAAGAAAAATGTGTATTTTATTTTAATTGAAGATTTGATCATATAATATTTTCTTTGTTATGATGTTTATTCTTTGTAAAAAATGATTTAGTTATTATTTGAAATAGTAAAGGAACTAATCTGGATATGAGTATAAGGATATCGTTTTCTTCAAGTGTTAGGGATAATACAAAAATTTCACTTTCATTAAATACATGAATGAGGATGAGAATGAACTTTTATTTAAAAAACAAAGATAGAATTATCAAACTCACATCCACTGACACGTGTGACAATTTTAGACAATTATTGCAAATTATATAATTTTTTATTTTATTTTGGTTTAATTATAAATTAAAATTTAATCCATTTTTTACTTGTTCATTTCATTGATGTCATAAGATTTGAGAACCTTTATGTTAAACTTATTTTTCTTGAATAATAATGATACATGCGTCTTTGATAGATAAGGTTACAATTATTCATACATAAGTCAAAAGTATAAGCATAAGACAAAAATTAGAGAAAACTTAAAAGATTAAGCTGAAGAGGAATGATTAATAAAAGACAATATTGTCAAAACTAAAAGATAAAAGAACTTTATAAAACAAAATAATAACTTGATAATAAATTAGAATTACCATTATAAATCACTCAAACAAAACAAAACTAATATCTTAATTCAAAGTTTTCATACCAAGAACACTAAGACAACAAATAATTAGAATTAAATTATTATATAAAAAAGAATATGACATTATATCTAATTTTAAAATTGTTGGAAGTCTCGTATCGATGAAAAGCAAGATCAATTTAAATTATATATACGAATGTATTACCTTACAAATCAATTTTGTAGAACTAGATTATATTTAAAGTCTACTTCAATAAGAACAAATAGAACTAACATCCTTTTCTTTTGAATTTCAATTTTTCTTTTCAAATAGACAATGTATAACTAATTGGCAATTTTATGTTTCATTTCATTTTTCTTTGTTTTTTAGTTTAGCAACGAATTTTAACAATAAAAATTCAAACTAGTGACAAAATTTTAACATCCATCATAAAAAGAATTAAGGTTTAATACCTATTTTGGTCCCTCTTTTGGAAGGGTTTGTTCAAAGTGGTTCTCCCTTTATTAAAAAGTACACTAAAGTCCTAGCTTTTGCAAAAACTATGCAAGTAGGTCCTTTTTGGTTACGGCGTTAAATTTGTTAACGGCGCAACTGCCAGGTGGCTAATATCTAATGATGTGACATTGTTATGTGTTTTAAAAAAATAATTAATTGTGACGTGTAAATTAATATAGTTAGGGTTAAATTAAAAAATGAATTTGGGGTAATTTGGGGTGGGTAATTAAGTAAATTGATTTTGGTCAGAAGATTATTTGGGTAAAATTTGCGATTGGGATTGGGAAATTATGGGCGATTTAGGGTTCATCACGCACATTGAATCCAGTAATCTTCATCAGCGTTGTAGGGATTTTGTGGTCTTCCACCCTCTTCATCCAGCTTTGTGGTTCGTCAAGGAGGTTGTTTCGTTCATCATCATTGTTGAGGTTAGTGTTCTCAGTTGTTGATCACATTATTAAATCTTTGTGATTGAATAATTTTGTTTGTCGTGTTTAATGGGTGGGATTGTATGTTTGTTTATTATGGGTGGAATTACTTAAAATATGATTTTATTTGTCGTTTTCTTTGTTGAAATTGGTCCCATGTTGGGTGTTGAAATTGGTCCCCTATTGGGTGTTAAATTGGTCCCATGGGTGTTAATTTATGAAAGTGGTCCCCCTTTCCATTTGCAGGGTAGGTTTTGGGATGTGTGACGATAGGTTTAAGGTCGTGGTCCACCACGGTGGGACCTTGATAAAGGACGTGTGTCCCTTTAAGTATATAGGTGAGCAGATATTTTCTTGGGACATTGACCCCGACACATAGCTACTTTGGAGTAGTTGCTACAATTAAAGAAATGGGTTACATGGAAGTAGAAGAGTTAGTTTACTATATTGAACATGTTTTACATGGCCTATATGACGATAGTGGAGCTATGAATATGATGCAAGTGGCTAAATGTTTGGGGAAAGTGGAATTATTTGTTGTGCATGAAGTTAGCGAACCACAGATTGTGGAAAATCAGAATGAGAATGAGAATGAAATTCTTTACCTTTGTCAAGGGCCTACAGAGAGTAGTGAGGGTAGTGGATTTGAGGCTGCTATAGAAATGGGTGCAGTGGAGGTTGATGAAGTGGAGGTGGAGGCAGTGGAGGAAGAGGAGGTGGAGGAAGTTGGTGCAATGGAAGTGGAGGAAGTTGGTGCAGTGGAGGAAGTGGAGGTGGAGGAAGTTGGTGCAGTGGAGGTGGAGGAAGTGGGTGCAGTGGAGGCGAAGGAAGTGGAGGTTGAGCAAGAAGAAGTTGAAGTGGAGTCTTTGGATGAAGGTCAAATCAGTAGTGAGGAAAAAGTGCAAGTGGATTCATTAGAGGAAAGTGATGAAGATTACATGGTGGAAGATATTGGAAGAGGGTTGTTTGATGATGATTCGGAGTCAAAACAGCTGTTAACTCCAGAAGATAGTGGTAGTGAGGAGGATGACAATGTAGACAAACCAAGTCGATGTTTGTTTCCTACATTTGAAAAAAAAAGTCAATGGCAGATTACAAATGGGAAGTTGGTACTATTTTTAATGATAAGGAGGATTTTAAGGAAGTTATTAGAAGTTATGCTATTCATATTGGGAGGGATCTTAAGTTTGTAAAGAATGATAAGCGTAGGGTTCGGGTGAGATGCATGGGTGGGCAAAAAAAGTGCCTATGGGTAGCTTACTTAGGATACTTGCCAACAAGAAAGATTTGGCAGTTAAGGAAGATTGTTGATACCCATGCTTGCAGCAAACAACTAAACATTAAAATGATGAATAGTAAGTGGTTGAGTCATGAAATAGATAAGTCGTTGCATGATAATCCAACTATAAAGGTACAAGATATACTTAATAAAGCACTAAGGAAATGGAACACCAATGTATCAATTTCCAAAGAAGGAAGGGCCAAGTTAATGGCAACAAATGAGCGTGAAGGAGATTTTAAAGAGCAATTTAGAAGGATTCATGACTACAGACATGAGGTGTTGAGAAGTAACCCAGGGTCAACTGTTAAGATTAAAGTGAACAATGATAATGGTGAGACCATCTTTGAAAGAATTTACGTTTGTCTGAATGCATGTAAGAAGAGTTTTGTAAGTTGCAGGCCCATCATCTTTTTATATGGTTGTTTTTTGAAAAGGGAGAGTTGCTTACATAGTTGGTAGGGACCCAAATGACCAAATGCTTCCCATAGCATATGCAATATAGTTGAAGTTGAAAATAAAGATAGTTGGAGTTGGTTTTTGCAATTATTGATTGAAGACCTTGGGGGTAATGAATGCACGTGGATGTCTGACCAACAAAAGGTACATGCACTACCAACAATATTTTATTCTTTTTACTTTATGTTGTATGTATCTTTGATTAAAATATTCATGTTGTTAGGGGTTGGTACATGCTATTGAAGAGCTTTTGCCTAAGGCAGAACAAAGATTCCGCATGAGGCACCTTTATGCTAACTTCAGGAAGCAGTTTAGTGGTCAAATATTGAAGAATATGATGTGGAGTGCTGCAACAAGCACGTACCTCCATGCTTGGGAGAGAAAGATGTTGGATATGAGAGCAGTGAATGAGGAAGCTTATAAATACCTCATAGCTATTGTCCCAAGGTATGTATGATAAATACCTCATAGCTGTCACATGCACATTTCAATAGGTCATGTATGATGAGCCAGTTTCTTCCTTCTTCTACTGCAGGTTTTGGTCAAGATCTAGATTCACAGCTCAAGCAAGTTGTGATAGTCTAGATAACAACATCAGTGAAGGTTTCAACAGTGTCCTCATTCATGCTAGAGGAAAACCAATAATCACATTGTTGGAAGATATTAGACTATATTTGATGAAAAAATGGGTCACGAATAGAAGAAAGGTGACATCTATGGATTTCAATGTTTGTCCAAAGATCAAGAAGAGACTATCAAAGGAATGTCAATTGTCTAGATATTGGATCCCAAGGTAATATTGTTCTTCTGTCTTATTTATGTTTATCTCCAATTTTTGAACGTAGTTATTTATGTTTCTTTGTTTCAACTGGTCTACAAGAAGGATTTTTTAGGTTAGGCATGTTTCAGCTTGTGGGAACAAGTTCACAGTGGACCTCGATACTCATGAATGTAGCTGCAGGAAGTGGATGATCAGTGGCATCCCATGTTGCCATGCAGTAGCAACGATGCACTTTATAAATATAGACCCAAACACTTTTATACCAACTTGGTTCATGAAATCGACATATGAAGAGACATATGCATCCATCATTTATCCTGTGAATGGCCACCTCCTGTGGGAAAATACAAGCTTCCCTGATGTACTGCCACCAGTTAAGAGGAAGGTGCCTGGGAGGCCAAAGAAGAAAAGAAGATTAGAGTCATAGGAACTAACCAAGGATGGGACCCAGATGAGTGTTGGTGGCCATAGAAAGAAATGTAGCATTTGTCGTCAATTGGGGCACAACAAAAAAGTATGCCCTTTACGTCCACCCATCATAGAACCAACAAAAACAGCACAACCATCAGAAGCACAATATACACAAGACCCAACAAGTGATCAATCTCCTCAGCCACCACTACCAACTCAATATTCCATCACAGATTCAACTCCAGCAATAACAAGGAAAAAGTTAACTATTACAAGAAAAGTTCCATAGATTTAACTTATAATTTGGATGACAACAGTTTATTGATATTGTGTATGACAATACCTTAGTTGTTATGTATGATATTTGAATTTAGACATGTTATCTTTGATATTTCAATTTAAACATGTCTGAATTTAGACATATTATGTATGACACTACTGATATTGTGTATGACAGTACCTTAGTTTGGATGTACTGATATTGTGTATGACACTACTGATATTGTGTATGACATTACTGATATTATGTGTCTTTATGTTGTTTGTATGTTCATTTAGGTTTCCTTATCATGTACTGATATTATGTTGTATTAAGGGACCATCTTGCACATTTTTTTAGTAAAAGGAGGACCAAAATAAACATTTTTAAACCATCGTGAGGACCACAATAAAAAATTTTAAACCAACATGAGGACTACTACGAATTTTATTGTAATAATCCAGATTGTTCACTGATATTACAACACCAACTCATAATACACAAACACAACATACATTGCAGATTGCCCACCTAACATCAACCTAAACGCAACCACAATCTTACAACATCAACTCATAATACATGAACACAACATACATTGCACATTGGCCACCTAACATCAACCTAAACACAGGCACAATATGATAATGTTAAGCACAATAAGAACAACCACAACTTCAACTAAGAACTTTATCCTTCTCTGCAACTCTTTGACATTACTTTCGAGATCAGTGGTCCTCTTGCTTTGCCTGACATTTGTACCATCTCTATCATCAGTGTTCTCTTCACCACACCACTTGAAAAAGTTACATGACATTCCACTTGTAAATGCACCCTATTATTCACAAAAAACAAAAAAAATCTCTCAACACAGAAAATCAATTCAACATAAAAGTGACTATGCTATTCAAAAAACCTTATAATGACAACATGCCCAAAATTACCTCCCAACATTTCTTGCAGTTTTCGCAACTTTCAGTACAGCAAAATCACCACAGTGGCAAATAGGGGTTATCCCAACTCTCCTCAAAACAGCACCCTGTGATGAATGCGAAGCTCCTTTGCCCGTTGTCTTCGAACAAGAACAACAACTTTGTGAAGAAGTCATTCAAAACCCTAGCCCTAAGCTTTTAAATTTGGAAAACTCTAGACAAAATAACCAGAAACCCTAACCCTTGCTTTTAAATTTGGGAACAACAACCATTAATCAGTTTGGTAACAGGATGATTCAGCAATGCAGTCTGACACGTCAAATTTATTTCTACACATCATCAGATATTAGTCACCTGGCAGTTGTGCCGTTAACAAAGTTAACGTCGTAACCAAAAAGGACCTACTTGCACAGTTTTTGCAAAAGCTAGGACTTTAGTGAACTTTTTAGAAAAGGAAGGACCACTTTGAACAAACCCTCCCAAAAGAGGGACCAAAATAGGTATTAAACCAAGAATTAAAGACAAAATTGGAAATATATCTACCGACTAAAATTTAAATGGTAACGAAATTATGAAATTACATCGAATGATAGGCTACATAAAAGATTAGAGATCATATCAGCATATGAACGTGTATTATAAATTAGATTTAATCTCCTAATGTATTGTTAATTAAAATAGAATGGTAAAAGAGGAGGGACTCGGCTAAACAATGCATGGGCCTTAGTTGACCTTGGATGATTACTTCATCGCTTTTATTTTCTGCACCCCTCAATATCTTTGCACACTCGCTCCAACTTTTGAAATGATGATTTTACGCTCTGGAAAATCAACTTCCGGATTATATATATGGGTTAAATATGTTTTTAGTCCCTATACTTTGGGGCGATTTTGGTTTTAGTCCCCCTTTCAAACTAAAGTACAATTTAGTCCTTCAACTTTAGAAAACTCTGGTTTTAGACCTTTTCACCAAATTTTTTTAACTTTATTTGTTGTTTCAAGCACGTTTCATTATAGCATTTTGATTGTTTACACTGTTTGACACATTTTTGCTCCAACGTTAACTGAGAAACGTGTTTGAAACAACAAATAAAGTTAAAAAAATTTGGTAAAAAGGACTAAAACCAGAGTTTTCTAAAGTTGAAGGACTAAATCGTACCTTAGTTTGAAAGAGGGACTAAAACCAAAATTGCCCCAAAGTACAGGGACTAAAAACATATTTAACCCTATATATATTCCATAAGGTTTCCAGAACAAACTTTCCGAAATTTCTGAATTAACATATTCGGAACGAAAATTCCTGAGCATAATTCTTGGAACAAAATTTCTCAAATGTATAAAATGTGTTTTGGAATAAATTTTCCGGAATGAAATTTTTGAAAAGAACTTTCTAGAACTCGTAAACTGTCTTCCAAAATTTTATTTCCAGAATATCTATATATGAAATGTATTTTGGAAAAAGTTTTTCAAAATACGTTAAATGTTGTAATAATGTTAGATTATTGCAAAAGAAACATTGTTCAACGGTAATATTCCAACAGTCAAATTTTTAAGTGCTGCAACGGCCAAATTATTTATTTATTTTTATTGTCTTTTATTGATTTTATTCTTCACTAGCTCTATAAATAGAGAACTCTTTCCCCATTCCAAAACACACCAGAGTTCATCCTTTCTCTTCCTCTTCTAAAATTATCCTGGGTATAACCTCTTTATAGAGTTTCTTCCTAGTTTTGTGATCCTCGAATACATTTCGAGAAGTTCCTGTTATATCCTGGGGGACTTGCGCAACATACCGCGGATAAGTCCTTAAGGACAGTGATCTACACGCCTCAGGAAATTGCAGTTCAAGTTTCGGTCCGTATTTTACTACAATCTTAAGGACTTAAATTTCAATCTCGTTACTGTCAAACGTCAAAAAGGTATGAGAAACTTACTTTTCTTTATTGTATGATAAATGTGAATATTTTTTAGCATCTTTGATGATCTTGAAATGATAATTAATTTAATTGAATGTTTAATATCAAGATTGAATAATTTTGGTGTGGTAGGATCATCTTTGAATTTTTGGATGATAAATCATAAATAAATGGTATTGATTATTGTTAAGAATTCTATAAATGATTTCTTCATGTAATTGAATTCTTGAATTCTTTAATATTAAGAATTCATGTAATTGAATTTTGTATCAGGAGGTTAAGAATTCTTTAATATTAAGAACTCATGTGAGTGAATTTCGTATCAGGGTATAATACCTAGGGTTTTGAAATAATGGCAATTCCAATAAAAAAAATTGTAATTGAAGAGAAACTTTATGATAATAATTATTATAATTATAAGAAAAATTATTATTAATTATTTAGCAATTAATTGGCAATCAAATTATTTAAATTGGAAACAAGGGAATTTGATTGGGATTTTAATTAATTGGGAATTTGATGATGAATTATGATAATAAATGATCTATTATTTTGGAATGATTTATTTATTGTTTGTTATCTATTGTTTGAGTAGAACTCATTGAGCATATTATATTTTTGAATAAGACTTTAGATAACAATGAATGATGATTGAATAATGTCAGATAGAGAATGAGAGTGAAATTGTTGCTAGAAATAAACTATTTCTAGGATCGAACTTTGAAATGAAAGTCATGGGTGAAACCTATGTGATTTTAGATGTTAGAATCATAAGGAAGGGAGATAGTATATTGTTATCTCAAGAACAATAAATTGAGAAACTTCTTAAGAAGTTTAAGTATTATGATTTCAAACCCGTGAGTACCCCTTATGATGCTAACTCTAAATTAGTGAAAAATATCTTAGCCTCAGTATGCCCAGATAATTGGGAGCTTACTGCACCTAATGAGCTTTTCTAGACTTGATATAGCTTATGTAGTAGGTAGACTGAGTAGGTACACTTAATTTCCAAATCAAGAACATTGGGATGCACTTGCTAGGCTTATGAGATACTTAAGAATTTCAATGGATTATGCCATTGAATATAGTGGATTTTCCACTATACTAGAAGGGTACAGTGATGCTAACTGGATCTTTGATTCAGACGAGACAAAATCCACTAGTGGTTATGTATTGACACTTGAGGGTGATGCGATTGCTTGGAGATCAGCCAGGCAAACTATTCTTGCAAGATCAACAATGAAATCTGAGTTTGTTGCTCTCGAGATGGCTGATATGAGGCTGAGTGGTTGAAAAACTTCTTAGCAAACATTCCACTAGGAATGAAATAAACCCCATCGATGTAAATATACTGTGATTGCCAATCGGCAATAGCTATAGCTAAAAACAAGAATTACAATGGAAAGATATTAAATTGAGAAACAATTTGAAGCAGCTGCTAAAGAGTGGAACTATTTCCATTGATTACATGAAGTTAGAACGGAATCTAGCGGATTCTCTGACAAAACCCTTGGGAAGACAAATGATATTAGAAACATCGAGGGGGATGGGACTTAAGCCACTGGCAAACAAACAAGTGATGATAACCCAACCTTTGTGATTGGAGATCCCATGAATAAGGTTCATATGGATAAAAATAATTCACTTGTTAGTTCTGATAGCACTAAATTGATTTTAATCAATTATGTCCCTTTCTATGGTGTGTGTGAAAGTGCTAAAGGCTGCATTATTGAGAGGTTAAACTTTGTCATTAAAATTCTATGTGGTGAAAGAATTTTAAGCTTAAACAAAGTTTTAATGATTTTCATATCCCTTATGGGTGGTGTATGATTTGCAGCATACACTTATGAAATCACCTATATGAGTGTCAAGTGGGGCCGCTTGCATGAGATCTTAGCATGATCTCTAGAGCACTCATGAATATCGGGCACGCGCATGGCCTATTTAGCGCAACACAGCGATAACAGCAAGAATTGTGGGGGTGTATTGTGATTGATAAACCTCTAACACACGTCAANTGTCTTTGGTTCATATAGCTTGCTATACCAACTACAGTGTGTGTTAAGTTTCTCAATCTAAGACCGGTTCATATAGCTTGCTATACCAGTTCTGATGCATTACATCCAATGAGACCCAGGATAAAAGTTTTTTTTCTCTCAACTTTCTTTTGCAATACATTGGGGATTGTTGTAATAATGCTAGATTATTGCAAAAGAAACGTTGTTCAACGGTAATATTCCAACAGTCAAATTTTTCAGTGCTACAACGACCAAATTATTTATTGTTTTTTATTGTCTTTTATTGATTTTATTCTTCCCTAGCTCTATAAATAGAGAACTCTTTCCCCATTCCAAAACACACCAAAGTTCATTCTTTCTCTTCCTCTTCTAAAATTATCCTGGGTATAAACTCTTTATAGAGTTTCTTGCTAGTTTTGTGATCCTCGAATACATTTCGAGAAGTTCCTGTTGTATCCTGGGGGACTTGCGCAAAACACCGCGGATAAGTCCTTAAGGACAGTGATCTACACACCTCAGGAAATTGCGGTTCAAGTTTCGGTCAGTATTTTACTACAAATACTGAAAAAAAAATTGAAATGAGTTTTTTTTTCTACATTTTCTATCTCCTTCTTATGCAGTGCTCTTCTTCCTTTGCATCAGGGGTGTGCCAACTTTAGTGGTAGAAATTATAATAGTGATGGTATGTGTGTGCAATGATGAAGGGTGTTTAAGTTTTGAGAGTTACTTTCTTCACCATAACATACTATTACCAGCATCTTTCCAAATTCTTTTATTTCAAGATTATTTTAGGTTAAAAGTTTATTACTTTTATCATTTAAGATTTTTTAATTTATTTGAAAACCTTAATTTTATCTCATTTATACATTGTGCAGCTGCACCCCCATCCCACATCTCATGGATTCTATCCTCTCTTCTCCATTTTCGTTCGAGTTCCTCAACTTTCTTCTTCCTTCCCTTTCATTTTGGTTCATTATTCTCTTCCCCCATATCTTTTTTGAGTTTCATTGCTTCCAGTGGGTGTTGATTCTTGGTGTGGAGGAGTGTTAAGGACCGTTGATCCAGGTTTTGTTGCGGCTTGTTTTCATCTCAATCTAGGTTGGTTTTCTTAGCTTTGTTTGCATGTTAGGTATTTTAATTTGTATCTGTAATTAGGTTGTATTATTGTTTGTTTGCTTTGAATATGTGTTGTATTGTTGCTATTGTTGATTCCTGCAATGTATATGTCGCTCTTTGTTTAGTTTTTTCCGTAAACAGAGTCTGCGAAGGCTATAACGAAAGTGGGATATCTGTTGAGCCTTCAACGGAGATCGACATCTGTCGACGGATATCGGTATCCGTTGAAAGCCCAACAGATATCCCATTTCCATTGTGGCCTTTAGGTTCTCTATTTTTTATTTCTTTTTTCCTTTACTATTTTAATTTATTTGATATATTTAGACTTATTTAACTTATAATTCAAATATATATATATATATATGATATATTTTTCTAATTTTTTTAAACAGTAATAAAATAATTGTTTTGTTAAAAAAAATTGATGAAGGCCTCAATGGAAATGGGAGATTTGTTGGGCCTTCAACAGATACCGTTAATGGATATGGATATCTGTTGAAGGCCCAATAAATCCCCCATTTTCATTCAGACCTTCATCCATTTTTTTTAACGTTTTATATTATAAGTTTAATATTTTATAAATTTTTCTATTTATAACTTTTAAAAGAACTCTTTAAGTTTTAATCAATTATGTAAATATTTTATTTATTTAAATTATTTTTATTTGTTTAATTAATTATTATTAATTTAATTATAGTTAATGTTAATTTTTAGTAAATTTGTATTTGTAATTAATTACGTAATTTTTTTTATTTAATTTATTTATAGTTAATAAATTAATTAATATTAATTATATATTATTTAATGAAATTGTTTTTAATTTTTTATAGAATTAATTAGCGTAATTGTTTATTTAATTTAATTCTTTTGTAGTTAATAAATTAATTATTATTAGTTTAATCATTTTTAATTGTACTTTTTTTTATAGTTTATTAATGATATTTAAAACAATATTCTATTTAATTTTGCTTTATGTAACCAGTCTGGTAGAGCATGATGTGGATAATTCCTCGTTAGCTCCTTGTATCTTTCTCATGCCTCATATAAGGATTTAGTTTCTTGTTGCACAGAGGTAGTGATCTCATTTTTCATTTTAGCTGACTTGGACGGAGGAAAGTATTTGGTTACAAATTTTGTAGCCATATCCTCCCATGTAGAAATACTCCCTTGAGGTTGTGATTAAAGTCAGCTTTTAGCTTTATCCCGTAGTGAAAAGGGAAAAAGCCTCAAACGAACTGCGTCATTTGAAACTCCATTAATCTTCGAGGTATCACAAATTGCTAGAAAATTCTCCAGGTGAAAATTAAGATCTTTTGAAACTACACCTCCAAATTGATTATGTTGGATGACTTGTAACAAGGCAGGGTTGTTGGCTTGAATAGGAGGTCTCATAATGCTCCCTTGATAGCTATTAGGATTTGGCATATAATAATCACTGAGAGTCTTTCTCACAGGTTGTTGTTCTGCCATTGTTGATGTCTCCTCTTCTTGCTCAATTAGTCTTTGTTCCTTTCTTCTTTCTCTCTTTCTTCTTCTTGCACTACTTTTGTTGCTTCTGGCAGTGCGTTCAATTTTTGAATCAAAAAGCAAATCTTCCGGAGCAACAATACCTCACATAAACAACTTAAAGACACAAAAACACTACACAGAAATTACACATCAACAAAATAAATGAACACAATTAAAAACAAAAATAAGAAATTACAAACATTTTTTTTCCTAAACCCTACAACTCAAATCTTAAGTCAATTAGATCACTAATATCAACTAAAATCATTCCCCGACAACGGTGCCAGACACTTGATGAACGTTTGGCAAGTGTACCAATCGTTATTGTAGTAACAAAATATCATCCTCACTAGTCCAAAAACAGCGTATTGTGTCGGTTATTTTAGGCTTTTAACGACATATTCTAGTTCGATGTCATAATGGGTGACGTAAATTTTACGTCGAATATATAGATATATGACGTAAAGTTAACGTCGATTTCGTACATCGATGTTAAGATACGTCAACTAGTGAGGAGAATAACGTACAATATTTGAATAAATAAATATATTTAAATTAAGATTTGTCATCTAATGTATGGGGACACTGACGTAATGTTGACATCGGCATGGAAGACATCTGACGTAATGTTCACCTTGAAGTGCAATGACGACGTCAATTTTTGAATTGTATTTGAATAAATATTTATATTTAAAGGAATATCTAACGTCACTTATAATGGGGATGTATGTTTCACGTCGAACTGGTCGATAGTAGACGTTACTTTCGTTGAACGTCGAACAATGTATAATTCGACGTTACCTTCAAGGTTTTTTTTTGGTTCGATTTAGCTCATTTAACCAAACCTGAAATACAGAAACCAGTTTTCTAATTCATAAATACACAGAATTAATTAATTTAAACCATGCTATCATCAATTCATCAATTCCAATTAAATAGTAAAAGTAAAAGATAGTTAATGCTATCATCAAAACTTAAAAGAACCTACTTTTCCATTCATCTATTCACAGTATTTATCTATTCACAATAACCTATTCACAGTATACATTTATTCACAGTTTAAAAGTTGCACAAGTAAAACTAAAAGCTAAGCAAATGTTATTACTCATCAAAGGAAAAACCTAAAGTTATAGCAATTTAAAATGTTTATTCAAATATTTTGTCCATTCCTCTCTTATCTTTTTTATTACTGCATCTGACAATGTAGAGGTAATGTTGAATTGCTACAAAATCAAGGAAGGAAACTTTACAATTATATTCATTTTAATGTCAAAAGTTTATTGATATTTGTAAGATTTTCAAACGTAAATTTTTACCTTAGTCCAATCTCCTCTAATTCCTGTTCGGATGATTGCATTCATTCATTACATGATGTAGTAGCCACATGCCCAGGAATCACTCTGCTTATTACACTAAACATGTGAAAGAACTTAGTCAAATGTAATGGTTTAAATTTGACTACGAAAATTAAAGGTTAAAGATCGACGAAATCCAACCTTAGGATATATAATATCAATTTGTTGTCCTCTGGTCCTAGTCAGAACTCTAAACAAATTTGAAACGTTTGAAACATTGGAAACATAAGTTAATATATTAATATCATAATGAATTGATAAGAATGAATAATACTTACCTATTTCTCCCATGTGCATTCGTTGTGATCACATCGAGTTGCATGTATTTCATCGGGTACATCCTCAACCTTATTTTCAATGGTTCTCGATGAGAAGGCACTTGTCTCAAGTATATCTTGAGAATCTTCATCATTAGTTGTGTGCATGGCTCTGCCTTCCAATACCACTGACCATTTATGATTCATTGGGTCAGTGACATAGAATATTTGTCTTGCTTGACTAGCCTTAATAAATGGTTCATCCGTGTAACTCATTTTGTTAAGATCCACCAAATTGAATATGAGGTCTTCTGTCACCACACCAGAATTACTATCAACCCATTTACACTTGAAAACTGGAACTCTAAAAGTGCCATAATCAATTTTCCAAATTTCTTGTATTATTCCAAAATAACTTATTGATGTTGTAATTGGATTCTTATCCTTGGAACTGGAAAAGTGTACAGCCTCAGCTTGTAGGGTAACTTCATTATTTTGAACTCTACTTTTATTGTCTTCCTCCTTTGAATAGAACAAGTAATTGTTTATGTAATAGTCGCCGAAAGTGATCAGATCATTGTTAGGTCCACAAGCTAGTCTCAATAGATTTTCAGAAACATTCGGAGTCGCATAAATTTTTTTCTTAAACCAAACTAAAAAGGATTTGTTATGTTCATGAAGTGTCCACTTTTCACTCATACGTGGATTGCTGACTTAATTTCATCAATGTGTTGTGAAATGTAAGGAATAACATCCTATGTCCTTTTTAAAATGTACAAATGAGCTTGATTAACTTCTTTTCCACTAACACTTTCAACCCTTACTCCTCAAACTTCTTTTCCTTCATGTTTGTGTTCATGTGTTTTCTTTGGAAGTCCTATTGGTTCGCACTTGGCATATAACTTGAGCATAATTCAATGGCTTCCTCTGTAATGTAGCGCTCTATAATCGAAGCTTCCGATCTCAATTGATTCTTAACATATCCCTTTAAGATCTTCATGTATCTTTCAACCGAGAAGATCCACCTCAAGAAAATCAACCCACATATTGGAATTTCTCTCACTAGATGGACAATCAAATGAACCATGATATCAAAAAGTGAGGGTAGGAAATACATTTCCAATTGGCACAAAAGTCTGATGGCCTCATTTTGCAAATCATCTAACTGTCAAGGATCAACAACTTTATTGCAAATGGCATTGAAAAACAAACTCAAATGTGTGAGAATACCTCTAACAGAGGCAGGTAATATGGCTCGAATAGCTATTGGTAAAAGTTGTTGCATTAAGACATGACAATCGTGAGACTTTAAACCAACTAACTTTAAATCTTTCATAAACACAAGGCTACTAATATTCGACGAATAACCTTGTGGAACCTTCAAACAATGTAAACATTGATTTGTTTTTCCTTTTTTGAAAGAGTGTGACAAGCTGGAGGAAGATAGGTGCGCCTTCCTATGGATTACAGATGTAACTCCGAACGAATTCCCATGCCAACCAAGTTTGTCGTGCTTTCACTCCATCTTTTGTTTTTCCTTTAACGTTTAGTAAAGTCCCAACAACACTATCACATACATTTTTTTCAACATGCATCAAGTCTATGCAATGTTGCACATCAAGTTTACACCAATGTGGAAGATTAAAGAATATTTATCACTTTTTTCAAATGTTTTTCTCAACGGTCTTTTTTTTATGTTTTCCAAAGACAACATCAATGTTCCTCACCTGGTTTTATACTTCTTCCCCATTACGTGGTCTGCATATTACATCATCTTCAGGACTTCCATTAAACGTTTTTTTCAATCTACAGTAAGGGTGGTTTCGAAGAAGTAATCTTCGGTGTCTTGTGTACATTTTTTCTGCCCATGCTTCAGTTGAAGATAACTAGTATTTTCTTCACAAATTGGACATGCAAAATTATCTTTAACATTGTAACCACTCAAGTTCCCATATGTTGGGAAATCATTTATGGTGCAAAACAACATTACACGTAAACGGAAGAATATGAATCAAAGACCTTGATGCCCTCTTCCCACAACATTTTTAAATCGTCAATTAAAGGTTTTAGATAAACATTAATGTCATTTCCAGGTTGTCTAGGACCCAATATCATCATAGACAACATGATGTATTTTCTCTTCATGCACAACATAGGAGATAGATTGTAAATCATCAAAATAACTGGCCATGAACTATGTTTGCTACTTAAGTTGCCATAAGGATTCATAACATCGGTAGCAAGTGCAAGTCTTAAGTTTCTTGGCTCTACACTAAACTCGGGAAATGTGTCATCAATGCTCTTCCATTGTTGGGAATCAACTGGGTGTCGAAGAATATTATCACATTTTCTTCCATCAAAGTGCCACATAAGATTCATCGGTTCTTCTTTAACAAAAAATAATTGTTTCAACCTAAGTACTATAGGTAAATCCCACATGACCTTAGCCGGTGGACCTTCATTGTGTTCATCGTTATTTCCATCATGTTTCTTCTTAAATCTGACGAACCACACGTCGGACACACCTTCATTGAAGCATATTGATCTTTATACAATACACAGTCATTGGGACATGCATATATCTTTTGGTATTCCAAACCCATTGGACATAGAATTTTCTTCGCATCATAATTATGGATAGGTAACGTGTTATTTTGTGGAAGCATCTCCTTCAATAAATCAAACAATTTCGTGAAAATTTTATTAGTCCATCTGTTTCTTGCTTTCAAACAAAAAAATTTCAAAGTAGCCGATAACCTTGTAAATTTAATGCATCCTGGATAAACCTCTTGCTCTGAATTGTTCTTAAGACTATCGTATAAATGAGCTCTTCCAAAATTTTCTTCGCCAACGTCACGTACCATTTCATCTAAATGATCACTCATCTATTCTTCGACATAATTTGAACCTCTTAAAGTTGTTGGCTTATATAATACTTCCCCATACCAAGTCCAAACTGTATAACTTCTCATTATTCCAATGATGAACAGATGATCACAGATGTTGTCCAAGTCTTCATATACTTGATTGAGACAACGAACACAAGGGCAAAAATATGTCTCGTTCACTGATTTTGCATGTTCTTTAACATATAGTATGAATTCAGAAACCCCTCGCTCATACTCTTCACTAATACGACGTTGAGGAATCCAGCTTCGATCCATGCTACTACTCTAAAAGTAAAGAATCCACGAAAAAAAAAACTAACTTAAGTAGAGAACGAAAAATAAATACCCATCATACGTGAGAGATATTGAAGAAAAAAAAACAAACTTGAATTGGTGTCACTGGAGAAGATGACGAAGTTAGTTGACCACGAACGAACACAAATATCATACGTTGAAGGAAAAAAAATCATAGTATCATTATACATATATCATACGTCCAGAATCGACAAACGCAACACAAACACGAGCACATACATCATAGGTAAGAGATATTGAAGAAAAAAAAACATAATTGAAATGGTGTCACTAGAGAATATGATGAAGTTCGCTGACCACGTACGAAAAACAAAATGAGAACCAAATGCAATTACAAAGACAGAAACGACTTAAAAATAACCTTCTTTCTTTATCGTAGTCGTCCACGAAGAAGAAAGTTCAAGCAGAAATGGAAGCGCGAACAAACAGTGAGACTGTGTTATGTGTTTACATTCAATAAATAAATGTCACGTCGCGGACAATAAAAATATGACGTTATATTTAAATAAAACGTCAAGCCTCAAATCAATTGACGGTTTCTCTTAAAACATTAGCGCCAATAGAACGTCGAATTATGTGGAAATCTGACGTTTTCTCTTAAAACATCAGCACCAGTGTCAAAAAGTACCGTACTTTTGGATCTCTTTTATTTTCACCCCTCCCATAGAACGTCGAAGGTTGCGGGGCTGGGACGTGAAGGGAATTGAAGTAGTTGGGAGCATTATTGGTGTGCTTAATAGAACGTCATATTCAATGGGGGCTTCGACGTTTTTCTCTTCCGCTAATTTCAAAATTTGGCGCTCTTATGATTATTTTTTCTTTAAAATCAGACCTGAAATCTTTTTCTTTTTACTTCTTCCTTAATTGATTCAAGTTAGCAGTGTACTGAAATTTGCACTTTTAAATCAGTGATCAGTTTTTAAAAGGTCGACGATGATAAAGAATATTATTATTATATATCACTACAATTAAAATTATAATAAATATTATTATATTATTAAAAGTTGTGTGAAATGAAAAATAGTATGCACCGTAAATAATTTTTTTTATTAGATTCAACAACATTCCCAAACCTTATATATCTTTTCTCTCCTTTTAAAAGTTTTATGATTAAGGGTATGATAAAACATAAATCAAGTCTTTGATGTCTCTTTCAAGGTGTGTGTTAATTTTAGGATAAAGATAGGTATGATTATACTAAAAGACTTTAATTGATTTTTAAAAATTAATACTTTAAATAAAAATTAGTTGATTGATAAACTGAAGGCTAGGATAGATCATTGTGGACAAAAAATAAGATATGTCAGTTAGAAAACAAGATTGAGACAAGTTAACAACTCAGATGCATCAAACCAAGCCAAAGATCGAGAAGAGACAGTGTGTATCAAGAATAGTTAGGGCGTATTGAAGTCCAAGACTCCTCGTGGATTAAAGGTCAAGACAAACCGATTTGGGGAAAATTAAGATAAAATGGGTTGGGTCAAAGATTAAGGCAGTTTAAGTTTGACTAACGGTCAAGACTGGTTGACCCAAAATGAAAGTTGGGATTGGTTGATTTAGACTAAAGGTCGAGACAGACTAACATAATTTGAAGGTCGAAATGGGTTGGCCTGAGCCAAAGGTCGGGATGGGCTCACCCGAGCAAAAGGTACGATAGAAGACTATCTCTTGAAGAATAATATAGGAAATAAAATAAGTTGCCTAGCTTGCCCAGATTGCCCTTGACCCATGCTTGGGTGAGGTTTCCATCCTCGGTTGTAATTACCTAGACGGAACTGATGACCCACAAAGTTGACTTCCTCCTGGGTATTTGACATAACACATTGACCATTAATATGGTCTCCACCACATAGCTTACAAAGTTTTTGTTGAACTTGTGAGACATTCTGCAACTCCTTTGGCAATTGAGAAACCTTCTTCATGAGAATATCTAGTTGCTGAGACGGTTAGGCCGGGTCATGATAGAAATTTGGCACAATTCTACCACATTCAAATAAATTACTTTGAAAATTTTAGGCTTAATTACCTATTTAGTACCCAAGTTGAGGGTTGAATTTCTGTTTGATACCCAGTTTTAAAAGTGATTTAATTTGGTCCCCAGGTTATTGATTTTGCTTTTAATAGGTCCCTTCCGTTAAATTCACAGTAACGGAGTTAACTTCGTCTCATGTGACCGTATTTTTTTTCTCTTTCTTGTGCTATTCCCCTGACACTTCTTTATCCCTCCTCTTTCTCTCTCTCACCTCACCATTATAAATCATTATAACTACCTCTCTCATCTTTTTCTATTTCTTCTGTTTCTCTCTCACCATTATAACATTATTATATGAACCTTCTATCTTTTTGGTGCATTGTATTTGCAGATTCAATAATCAATGATGTATTTGCATTCCTTTGTTGGCTTTATGGGTGTGTGTATGCGTTTACTTTTATGCTTTCATTGTAATTAAGACGGAATATATGAACTCATTATTACTTCTTCATTGTTGTTCCCATGACTGAAAGATATAATTTGGCTCCACAGTGGTTAAATCGTAGTTATTCGATGCTGGATAACAGCGTGAGGCAGCCAACCCTGGAAAGGTATAGCGGGATGGCTGTGGTTTTAATTTTCTTCATGCAGACATATCATCAAGACTATGTGCATGTAAATGGCTGATGTAGGACATACTCATAATTATTCATAAAAGGTTATAATATAGGTGTAGAGAAAGCATTCAAATATTGAAATAGTATAGGAAACAGTTCTAGAGACTTAAAACATCAGGAGAGGAGAAAAGAAGCTGGTCCATTGCAGTTGTGCGAATAGTACTGATAATGATAAAGAAAACTTGAATTTAGAAGTTGATGATTCCTATCTTGGGAACGTATACTTGAATTATGTTGGTATTTACTTTTTGAATGAATTTATTTAGACTCACGAAATTGTATTGAATTAATTTTGTGTAACATTTTTTTGTACAGAATGGATTATATATACTATGCACGCAATTTCAAAATATCCAGCTCTAGTGTTTTTGGGGATAGCTGTTACGTGCCATTATCCTGGATATAAATATCTGCCTTCTTGAAATTCCTTTCCATTGTAGCTAGTTTCTATTGTTTAATTTTCCCTCTTTATTTGCACTTTGCGGTTTGAGTTTGCCATACTTATACCTAACTATGCTTTTCAATCTCCAGGTAGGCTTCAGTTGTTCATTTTATCAGAGTGTAAAGCGTGTTTGTGACAGCTTAAAGTTTTGTTGTTTTTTTAACATTTAAGATAACTTAATAATGAAATTATTGATTTGGTGTAAGTTTTTTTTTTTTTAATTTAAAGTAAATTTTGCCAACATGATATGAATTCAATAAAAATATTCTTAAGTGGTACCATCGTTATATGAGTTCAGTCTGATTGTCATAAAATTGTACCGTGTTAGTAATTTTTTTTTAATCGTAAATGGTTAGTTGTTAATTAATATTATATTGAAATTTATAATTTTTTTAATTTATCAAACTAATTTAGATGACATGGATGAAGACACTGGTGTTAACTGGTGCTAATGAAACAATGGAAATTAAACAAGAAAGTGAAAAAGTTGAATCTGCGCAAATACAATGCACCAAAAGAAAAAGATAGAATGCCCATATAATGATGTTATAATGGTGAGAGAGAAATAGAAGAGAGAGAAAAAGATGAGAGAGGTAGTTATAATGATTTATAATGGTGACGTGAGAGAGAGAAATAGGAGAGAGGGAAAGGAGTGTCAGGAATCACAGAAAAAAGAGAAAAAAAATATCGTCACGTCAGATAAAGTTAACATCGTCACTGTGAATTTAACGGAAGGGACCTATTAAAAACAAAATCAATAACCTAGGGACAAAATTAAATCATTTTTAAAACCGGGTATGAAACGAAAATTCAACCCCCAACTTGGGTACTAAATAGGTATTTAAGCCAAAAATTTAATATTTAATAATATATAATTAGTATAAAAGATTAAGCTTTAAAAAATACTCTAATTAACATTATTAGAAAAACAAATAAGACCCTCTCATGCATTATTTCTTTGTTTTTTAGTATTTTAACAAACATGTGATGAATATCTAGCAACATTGTAATTAATGTCACCATAAATAATCATTAAAAGCCCATTTACATTTCTTAATTTATAACGCTTTGAATCGATTCTTTATTAAATAGAATCAATTATATTAACGTAGCCAAATTGAAAGTGGAATTATATGTATATAGAGGGGGGCACATAAAACCTTTTAACTTCGATCCCTCCAAATCTCACCCTCTTTACGGGTGATTGAAAAGTAAACAATTTTTGTGGGATGGGAAGCCAATTTGTTCTTATATGAATCAAACAAGATTATTACTTTTTCTCTTATTGATGTTTGAACGTCAAATTCGGTAGGGCTTCGACATTCAAAAAAGATGGTAGCAGTTACTAAGCATCATTACATGATGTACATCATCGGTTGATCTATAAATATAGCTTGCATTTTACATAATCTCTTGCCTCCCTATTGAACATATTAGATGTTTTTTATTTCCTTTGCATTTTCTTTTCCTTAGATTTCCAAGCATTTAATGCTGAAACAATTTGAAATTCATAAGTGTTAACATCTATGGTTTTTCCCCATGCCTTCAATGATAACAGCTCGACCCTATAACAAATTAATATTACGTCAATCTGTGCAGGTCTTTGACGTGTCTTCAACTAGAATCCAAATGTCGTGCCCCTTTGATATTATTTCTTCTGTTACTTTTTAATCATACAATATAACGTCGAATTGCATGGATCTTTGATGTTGTCTTCTATCATTAGATTTCAGATCTATTTGATTTCTAACTGGTGGAAACAACTTCAATACAAATTATTTTTACACAATTAACTTTACATATTGAGTGATTTGAATATTGATGTACTAATTGTCAGTCAGAAGAGAAAGAGTTTGAAGAAAAATTATGTTATTCGACGTTTTCTTCTTTCCTTTTTTCCTTTATAAAACCTCCGATATATAACCTTCCGTTATCATTATATTTTAAGATAAGATTTACATTTTTTTATATTTTTATATAATTAATTTATGTAAATGTATCTTGTAATATTTACATATTATTAAATATAAGAAAGATTTGTCGATGAAATTAAAAGAGAATAAAACTTTATTTCTTTAAAATATTAATTTAATTTCATATGAAAAATAATAATAATAATAATAATAATAATAATATTAATAATAATAATAAGAATTTAGTTTTAGTTATACATCGGAATAATTAAAATCATAATAAATAATATTATATTATTAAAAGTTATTTGAAGTGTTCTTTTAATATTCGAACTAACTTTTTTTTATATAAAAAAGTTAACATAATGTATATCGTAAATAATTTTTTTTATTAGATTCAACAATATTCCTAATCTTATATTTATTTTCTCTCCTTTAAAAGTTTTATGATTAAGATAGATATGATAAAAAAACATAAATCAAGTCTTCAATGTTTCTTTCTATGTGTATGGTAATTTTATGATAAAGATAGGTATGACTATACTAAAAGAACTTAATTGATTTTTAAAAATAATACTTTAAATTTCAAAAACGATTAAGTTGAGTAATAAACTGAAGGTTAAGATAGATTATTGTGGAGAAAAATTTAGATAAGTTAGTTAGTAGATAAGATTAAGACAAGTTAACAACTAAGATGCATCAAACCGAGCTAAAGATCGAGAAGAGACAGCTTGTATCGAGAATAGTCAGGTTGTCCTGAATTAGAAAGCAAGATAGACCAATTTTGGCCAAAAATTAAGACAAAATGGGTTGGGTCGAAGATTAAGGTAGGTTAAGTTTGACTAACGGTCGAGACTGGTTAACCCTAGATGAATGTTGGGATGGGTGAATCAGACTAAAGGTCGAGACAGACTGACATAAGTATAAGTTGAAGGTCGACCTAATGTCATTGGAATTTGTTTTAGTCATTCTTAGGTGTCTTAAACATTTATACCTATATGTAGGGGCAACAAATACATATGTAGCCACTTTGGAAGTCATAATATGCATTTTCATTTTTGAGAGAGGATTCTCTTGGTTATTGGTTTAGAACTCTGATTCTTATAAAGATTTACATCTTTGTGGCGATTCTTACGTTACTTATCAATCTGCTAGATTGGGGCGTCTCCATCTTTGTCTTATCAACCTTTAGTCCAAGCAAATAGTCGAGACAACCAGGCTAGGTCATGATTGAAATTAAGCAGAATTCGACCACAACCAAAATTTTGTTAAGGACCATGATATGTTAACAACTTTTTTATAATAGACAGTGTATCACTATTTTATTGGTCTGTATATTTAAAAAGTCCACAATGAAGATAAAAATTCAAACAAACTCTTAGACCAAAAATTTGGTCACATTCAAATAAATTACTTTGAAAGATTTAATAGTTATAATAAGTTATTAGAATAAATGATTATAATATCAAAAAAAAATACTATGATTAACATTATTACATAAACAAATTTGAACTCTCTCATGCATTATTTCTATGTTTTTTAAATATTTTAACAAAAGTGTGATCAATATCCACCCACGTCATTAATGTCACCATAAATAATCATTAAAAGCTCATTTGCATTTCTTAATTTATAACGCTTTGAATTGATTCTTTATTATTTAGAATCGATTATATTAACTTAGCAAAGTTAAAAGTGAAATTATATAAATATAAAGGGGCACATCAAACTTTTTTAACTTCGATCCCTCCAAATCTCACCTCGGTAATTGAAAAGTACACAATTTCTGGGCGACAGGATGTCAATTTGTTATTATATGAATCAAACGACATATATTACTTTTTCTATAATTGATGTTTGAACATCAAACTCGTTAGGACTTCGACGTTCCGACGAGATGGTGGCAGTCAGTTACTAAGCATTATTACACGATGTACGTCATCGGTTCATCTATAAATATAGTTTATATTTCACATAATCCCTTGCCTCCGGTTTCCATATTGAACATATTAGGATTCATGTTTTTTATTTCCTTTGCATTTTCTTTTCCTTGGATTTTTAAGTTTTTCTATTCTTGATATTGCAATTTGATAACTCGAACTTGTGGTTCATTCATCGTCATTTCATATGAAGGAACCCTTTCAAGTTCAAGTTAACAAAATGTTTTTATTTATAGTACAGAAATGATTAATATATCTTACTAGAAGGGAAGTGCTTAGGAAAAAGAAATATTGTTCACAATATGTTTAATGTTCAAACAATTTTAAGATCTAAAATAATTATATAAAAATTTATCTATATAATTATTAAATAATTAAACATAAATATTAAATAATTAAACATATAAAACAAAAAAACTATATAATCAAACAAATTCAAATTTATCTATATAATTATTAAATGATTAAACATATAAAACAGAAAAACATAAATAAATATCTGCATAATAGTTAAATTATTAAACTAATAAATTATATATAATAAACAACTAAAATAAAATATTTCAAAGAAGAAAATAATTAAAGTACCCTGAAACGGATATGGACATCCGTTTTAGGTATTCAAATTGATCTATATAATTATTAAATAATTAAACATATAAAATAGAAAAAGATAAATAAATATCTACATAATAATTAAATTATTAAATTAACAAATTAAATATAATTAATAATATTCAAGTAATATACAAACTTTATAAAATAAAATTATATATAATCAACAATTATATATGATAAACAACTCAAATAAAACATTAGAAAATAATTAAAAACCCTGTAATATCTGTTGGATTCTTAAACGAATATCATCTGTCGACGGATATCAATATCTGTTGAAGAATAAACGGATCTCCAAATCCATTTATCCTTCAACGGATGTCAATATCCGTCGACGGATGTTGATATCTGTTTAAGAATTCAATGGATATTGACATCCGCTTCAGAGTTTGAATTATGTATTCACACCTGTGAAGCTCCTAGGTGTGTGTCACCATCACTAGACCACCTTCAACCACCACTACTAAGACCAAGCACTAGACCACCTTCTTGCATCACCACTAAGCTTTGCCACCTCCAACCAAGCACACCACAATAACCCCACACTATACCACCACACTCACAGCAAATAAAATCACAATATAACAGTTACAAAGGAGAAGAAGATGAAAAGCAATTTGATTTCAGTGGAAGTGGTGGGGTGTGGGGGTGCATTCATATAGTGGTGGGGACCATTAATGAAATATTAATGAAATGGTTAGATGTTGGTAAAAGTTAAAATTATTAACCACCAGAAATTAAATATTATAGAAGGGCAAAAGAGGAATGGAGAGATGCAAGGAGCACTGTGTGGTGGTGTAACATCTCGATTTTTGGGATGTCTTGATTATTAGGAAAATTTTAAAATTTTTAAAATCATAATACTATCGCGGAAATCCACTTATAAAATACCGAAAATAAAATAGAAACAGAATAAAATAAACCCGATTACATTGTCTCTAACATTCATAGCACAAAACTTTAATTAACATAAGTCTTTTTCCCCTTCTCGCGTCTCTATCATGCATCTGAAGCATCTGCAACATCTCCTGCTCCCGTATAACCATAGGTCACACGATCATCGCAAACACATACGACCACAACACAAACAAATATGGGTAAGCTACCATAACACCACTAATGACAAGACAATATATACATAACAAGTAAACACAACTTAATAACGAATTATCCTTACATACATAATCATTCCTACAACAGGATCATCTATAACATCATCATCATTCATATCACAACTATACCATCAAGATTATCTTTATCTATATTGTCTCCAAACACATTGTTATCACGAATCATCAACACATGTACCTTCATCCGAACTAACCTCATCATGAATCCTTCATCATGAATAACACCACGAGCCTCCACAATACCATAACTCCGTAGTGAAAAGAATCAGTCTCACTCTTGTACCCTACCTCAAACTTGTGGCCTCCCCACAAGTCCCCTGTAGCCCCTCCTACAGGTCTGTTCGAGTAGTCCCGCCTACCTGGCTAAGGAACATGTTTCCTACCACACCAGGATAAGGCAAACACCATCACCCCCACACAAGGAGGGCTCAATACCCGAGCACTCCCTTTTCGCACACAGGGCCAAAGGAAGTTGTTATCTCGATCGGTCGATAGTCTCAAGCTTTACTAGGTACAGCAAGTGGACTTTATCTTTCACTCTTGTGCTCATCAGCTACACACTTAGGTACATCTCAACACTTTCTTGTTCCAACGTATATATCTAAGTACAACAAACGTTATCACTCTCCACCTAATACTGGTCATTCATCATTATCTACAGTCTCATTAAAATGTCTAATGTACTTAAACTAAACCCTTCAGGTTTTCACTTCAACAGTAAATTACAATTAGATAAATAAATAAATAAATAATAATTAAATGAATAAACATCATTCTAATTAAATAATTAAATAAATATCATTCCAAATAAATAAACAAATAAATATCATTTCATGCCAATCCCAATGAATAAATTATTCATTATTTTAATTAATCAAGTCTTGTTACATTCTCAATTAATTTTCTAATTCCACAATATTTAATGTTAATTAATCTCATTTCCAATAATTTACTTTCCTTCTCATTCCAAATTAATTCCTACCAAATAATAAATTTCTACTGATAATAATAATAATAATAATTAATATCATTACGGTTTTCTTCTCTCTCTTTACAATTTAATTTTTTATCTATTAACGTCAATAATTAATTAATTATATTTTCCATTACTCTAATTTTAGAAACATAAGATTTATTTTAAATTCTCTTATTATTAATACTTTTGGTCTATGTTCTTGCAAATCTGCCCAATTAAAGAAACAACTTTGGGCCCAATTAAGTCCAAACTGCACAACCACAATCCAAGGTTCCCGATAGCCATTGCGAGTCCTTGGTCTCAGAACACATTTCACTGCATCACCTTCACTAAAGGTTCGTAATTTCCAAGAACAGAGAATCTCAGAAAACCAAAACAAATTCTACTACCCACCATCCCAAAACCTCAATCATCAATCCACCGACGAAGGTCAAGAACACAAGATTATCAAAACACTAAAACCCAATTCGAGAGAACAAGAACAGAACACCCAAAGATAATTCCCGAATCAAAAATCAAGAGCACAAGGACTTCAAAACAGCACCCAATTTCAAACCCCAATCGAGCAAAACCCCCAAGGTCGTGAATTTTGAATGGAATTGATGCTTTCCCTGCAGCGAAGACACAGAACCATGAAGAATTTGGAAAGAAGAAGAGTTCTCGCAAAAGCCCCAAAACGAAACTCCAAATCGTAAGACGCGCCAACACCGAGAATAAAACCTTGTGCTTCAAAGTCGTCGGAGTTTGCAATTCCGCAAATGCGTCACTGTTGCCACACCCGCAAACGAGGACCGTCGTGCCGCGGAGACAAAGACGTGCCTGGTGACAAAATTGCCTTCCTTCCCCGCATGAGGCAAACCTAAACTGAGAAGAGGAAGAACAACTAACGCGCCACCGCGAGCCATCTGGAGAAAATGAAGACGCCGTCGGAGTCACAACCTCTCCACGTCGTTGTCGTTAGCCCCAAAGATCCTAGTAAGAAACGCAGAGAAAGAAAGGGAAAGAAGTCTCCCTGGCTTGCGCGAGACTACAAGGAAAAATCGAGAACTGGGTCTATCTGAGAGGAGAAGAAGCTATGCTTTGAAAAAGTTCCAGATTAAGTGAAAGAAGGGAAAAGTTTCTGATTAAACTTATTAAAAATGAATCAGCTTTTGAAAGCTAATTAGGGTAAGGATAATGATATTTGAACAACATTTTTTTTGACAACATTTAAACATCGTCTATGTGTCATTCTGTGATTGGTCCATGTTGATGTTTATAATTATTATTATTGATTATGGAGTAATTTATAATTATTATTATTGATTGTGAAGTAATTTTGGACCAATCACAGAATGACACATAGACAATGTTTAAATGTTGTCAAAAAAATGTTGTTCAAATATCATTATCTGACACATAGACGATGCTTAAATGTTGTCAAAAGAATGTTGTTCAAATATCATTAATAGGTGAATCTAATTGAACTAAACAATTAGAATTACAGAGGTAATTAGAATTACAGAGGTAATTAGAATTTACCATTTACAGAGGTTAACGTATTAAACATTAACAGATTCCCAATCTTTAATTATTTTTAATTAACATGATCAGGATTCTTAATCCTTAATCATCCAATTATGTAAAATAATAAATCCTAATTTTTCATAAATTATCAATTATAATTGAAAAGAAACTCCAATTTCTCATAAAGTATTAATTATAAGTAAAATGAAACTATAAACCCTAAGTATCATATATTTTCTGATACAGAACTCAATCACATGAATTCTTAATAATATAAAATTCTTAATCTTTCTGACACAGAATTCAATTTTACGTGAATCCTTAACAGTATAAAACTCAATTAGCACATGAATTCTTCTATCTTCAATTACGTAGAATGAATTCAATTGCTTGAATTCCAAATGATATTAACGTAACAATACTTAATAAACAATGTCATTTATTTATGATTAAAATATCAACCAACAATTCAAACATATTTCTAACACATCAAAAATATTCCATCATGATATTGAGCATTCAATTAAATTATCCACCATTTAGATGCAAAGATAACTTTTCATAATCATAAAAGATACTCAAGAAAATTTCCATATTCATCATAAAATCAAGAAAAAGGAAGCTTCTCATACCTTAGCCAATTATAGAACATGAATCAATAATAGGTCTTCACACTTCTGCTATATCTTTTAAAAGAAAAGATTTCTCTTTTTCAAAGAAAGTTTCTGACTTACGATGCTCTCTATTCTCTTTCTCTATTCTTAATGCAATTTTTTTTCCTTTCTTTTATAAAGACCCATTTATTTTCATTTTAAATAAATCATATTATAATTAAAAGAAACCACCTAAGTAGTGCTCCCTATAATATCTCAAGCGGTTTTAAAAAAAAAATAACTTCCTACCTTTTTTTTTTAACTTATATTATTTAAAGTATTTTTCTTTATTTTCCACACCCCTATTTATAACTTTCACACCTCAATTACAAAATGGAAAGGACATTCTTGCCCTTGAGAAAATATAAATAAAATCAAACAAATGTTTCACATGAACCTCTCTCTAAAATCTGACACTCTTACATTCAATCCCTAATAAATATTTTTAGCAACAAGCCAACACATCACAAATTTAACAATCAAACGATAACAAGTGTTACACTTATATCAACAAAATAAATAAATAATATAGAACTTTATGTTCTTCTCAAGACTTGAACACCAACTGAACTGCACAACACCTTGTAAACTCATGTAAATTTTAATAAAACATATTTAAGACTTATTTATAAACTCTACATTATTCTCGGATCTTACAGGTGGTGGAGGAGGTAACTCTCTTAAGTCTTTTCCTAATATTAAGCAATAGTCTTACCTCATACTTCTTACTTATTTACAGTCCTTTGAGGCTTAGTAGGCCTAAACACAATCTAAGCTAAAAATTTATGTTTTACACCTATTTTTACAAAGAAAAAAAAAACATATCATATTTTCATGAGCCTAACAAAACACAAAATAAAGAAATTGTAAGTTATTTTTGTGAGCAACTCATTTTTTTTTTTTAAACAAAGTTATTACATGTTACTCGTTGTATATCCTCACTTTGTGATTATAAGTTTATATAATAAAATTGTGACTTAACATTCAAGAATACTTAGGTATTTATTTTAAAGTTGAGATTAAAGGAGTTTATCATGAATGGCATAGAGAATACATGTTTATATTATTTAGTTTCTTAGGATAATCCTTGAAGAATTGGATATAACTTAGGTTTGAATAAACTAGTATGAAACAAGTTATTCTTTCTTGTAACTTTTGAAAATGATTATCTTTATACAATATAGTCTTATTTCATACAAGTATGTTTACTATATACTTCAATGTAATATTCCTTGAAAGCTTTTCAAGTAACTTTACGGTTAAAATTCTCAAATGGTCCTCGTATTTGTTTAGGAATCTCAATTTGGTCCTCTTGTTTAAAAGTGTTTCAATTGGATTCTAAATTTTGTAAATTGGTAACAATTAAGCCCTTTCCGTTAAGGGATAAGAAACAGCGTCAAGACCTGCTGATGCGGTGCACAATAAACATGTTGATGTGGATGTTTTGATTATGTGGAATTAGGATTTAAATTATGACATGGAATTGGAGGTTTAATTTATGATGTGGCATTATTTAATTGATACCGTGGTTAGGAAAAAAAATTAGGGATTTGGTACAATGAAAATTACGGGTAAGGATTTCGTGCAGCAATGTTGCTTTTCATAGTATGTTGGTAGCGATGAAGCCTTCGTGAGGAAGCATATGATGAACAGGCTCACATTTTGTTTTGTTCTTCGCAGTGTCCCTCTTCTTCACTATTTAGGTTTTTTTCCTTGTAGGTATGGATCACGAATGAAGGTGCGAAATGGATCGTGGTGGTGCGAGGCTGTTCTGGATTTGGGTTTAGTAGATGATAGGTTTCTAATTCGCAATGAACTCTTGTGGATTATGGAGGAATGAACCTAAGTGGTTTACGGTGGCGTGATTTTGGGGTACAATGAAGTCAGTGGTGGTTTCACATGGAGATCTGCCTAGTCTGCCATGAAGGATTTTTTGGTTGATTCTTTGATTGAAGGTGTGATACTCTGGCTTGTGGAGGCACGACGGAGGAGAAGACACGTCCGCAATCTCGATTATGTGATTTGGATGTTTTTGCAAGTTCCATGGAGGCATAGTGCTTCACAATGAGATTGAGAGGTTAAGTTATTGAAATTCACAGGTTTGTGACTAGGTTTTTCTGTAGGTTTTGGACAATGGTGGTTCTCACAGTGGTTGCACGAGGAGGGAGATGCCAGTGGTGCATGAAGGCAAGGTTGTTGCGAAAGAGATGATAGAACTCGCAGTTTCAAGGTTTTCTCTATGTATGCAATGAAAACACTCTTACGTCTGATAGCCTAGTGGTGGTTCTGTTTAGTGTTGGTTAGTCTGATAACAACTTTTGAAGTTGAAGATAGTGACGTGATAAGATGTATGATAAATAGGGAGAAACAGAAAACTTTGTTCCTCTTGCTTTTTTCTTTTTTTTTTTTCCATTTCTTTTACTTTACCAAGTTTCACACCATAATTTAAATATCATTTTCATATAATAAAATCATCTAAATGAGTCTATCTTGATGTTGTTTCTTACCACTTAACGAAAAAGACTTAATTATTACTAATTTACAAAATTTAAAGTCCAATTGAGACATTTTTAAACCTCTATTCCATACTCGATGATCAAGAAAACATTGGTGCAACCATTACAACAAAACAAAACTTCAATCGTATTCATTCATAGGCTACCAAACTTCAAATCACAACCACCAACATCCATGAATCAGCTTTCGAATAAAATGCTAAGGGTAAAATAGGTATTTTCAAAGTATTGGGGAGAAGTTTGCAATTATGGGGTACAGGATGCAAAAGACTTGTGTCTTCACTCGTATTGTTAAATAATAACAGAAAATGCATTACACTACCACGGAAAAATAAATCAACGAGGCCAAGAGATCATGTGTTCTGCAGTAAAATGCCTTTTAAGTAACCCTCGCGAATAAAAAAAAAAAACAAGTAGATTTACAAAGACGTGTCACAATTGCCAAATGATGAAGATGGCAAATACTTCACGTTATACTTATATATATTATATATATTCCTGTAACTCATTTACATGAAATCATACTCTTTAATTCCCAGTCAATACCACACGATTTATGGCCATGATGGGCATCCCTTGAAGAATTAGTAGCACCATTTGACTACAGACGGGTATGCCTTGTATGGGGCCATCGTAAAGTTTCAACAAGAAAAGGAAAATGCATCAACAAAAATGATATGGAATGGATGACCTCAATCAAGCATCCTTCCAAACGGTGAAGCGCATAGAAAACACTTTACAAAAGTACAAGGTGTGCATGCCCAAAAGGGGCTTCAGATTATTTCCTTTTCATCGAGAAGGCCATCTTGTTATGAGAGAAATGCAGTTTATTGTGTAGGAACTCACCATTGCCTGTGCATAGTTCACAGTATCATAAATAGGTGATTAGTTACCCACCATTACCAAAGGTGACTAGTTCTTTCTCTCTAGTAACATGCCAGAGGACATTATCCAATTCTCAAGGAAAATGAGAGGGTGGATCCAATTGTATATTTGTATATGACTCTCAACTAAAGTGATGTATTCGCAAGGCCATTCTGAATCCTGCTCTCACTCCGATGTTGGTTGGCATCTTCACTTGAGACCAATCCTGTTGAGTTCTCACCAACATCATTCTTGCAAAGAGGGCATAATGAATTTATCTTCAACCATTTATCCACACAATCTTTGTGGAAAAGATGAGAACAAGGCAATTCTCTCAACTCATCGTTATTTTCATACTTTGCCAGACAGATGCAGCATACCTGTCGAAAACCATAAAAGAATACTAGGAGTTTCAATCATAAGCAGCTGACAAACAAAAAAATCTCTATAGTGATACAAGGTCTTTTTAGGCTCAAACACTTTACATTATTATGAATTCAGTAGCAACAATGAAATAATAGTCTAATTCAACACAACCACACCAAACCAAACTTCTTTTACCAGATGGCATGAATGAGAGGCATCTACAAATAATAACTTTAAGGTACTACCGCAACTAAATAAGCACTACCATACCAAGAAGCCTACAAGCCTAAATCTATTCGTCCATAGCCCTGCTAGAAAGCTTGATTAGATACAAGTGCTATCATAGCAAATCTAACATAACTGAACAGCGTAACCTGACAATTTAAGGATGATATTTAGTTGGTAAATTAAATCCTTGCCCAAGAGATGCTTAAACTATATTACTCTCCCCTCTACTTTTTAAAATGATATTATTCCCTTATAGTGTGTTTGGATGGGAAACATTTAGAGGACAATTCATTTTTATAGAAAAATTGAAATGTTGTATGACAAATATATTGCTTGGATGGGGAATTTAAGAAAATTGAAATTCAAATAATGAGACTAATTTTATTACTCGTTAGAGAATTTCAAATTCCACCTAAAAAGTAAAATTAAGAAATTATTCATACTTTTTCTTGTCTTAAAACCTATGTCTTTTGTCTTCATATTCTCTCTTCGGCCCAACCTTGGTCGGGACAACATCGAGTCAGCTTCAATTGGGACATTTCAGCTCACAATTTTTCAACTAATGAACGCAGAGGTTTCTTTCATATTAAAGTCAATTGTGGATTGTGGTTATTTCTTGGTTGCCACCACAGGTTTTTTTCGCCTAAATGGACCAATGCTGTTGCTCATCTTTCGTATAAGTCAAGGTTTTGTTTGTCAACTTAGTGGTGTTTTCAACTAATATCGAACAATTTTTCTGTTGACATCAATTGGGATTATTTCCAGTTGATGTTGGTTCAGGGTAGCTTGTGGACCAATGCCTTTCAGAATGTATGTAAGAATTATTTTTCGAAATAGTTCAGAAGTTACTCTGCCCTCTATTTTGAATAATTACAATCCCCCCGTCTACGCAAAGAGATTACTGTGTGCTAAGCTTATAGAATGGCAATATTTCCTGTAACTCAGTAACATCAACAGTTATTTTGAACCACTAGCAATAGATAGGAGTTTGGATGAAATTAGGATTTTGGGTTAAGATGAAAAGCCAATAATTGGGGTAATCAAGATTTTATTACCATCTTCTATAGAGATATATACAGCCCTATCTAGAGTCTCCTCCAGTGCCGTAGAATCTGCTGGCAGTGGTTGCGCTGTTAAGAACTTAGGATTCAGTTACTTTACTGTTAACTGTAACAGCATTAGTTACCCCCAGATCAAGCCTTTTGGATGAAATAAGGATTTTGGGTTAAGCTGCAAAGCCAATAATTGGGTTAATCAAGATTTTATTACTGTCTTCTACAGAGATATATACAGACCTATCTAAAGTCTCTCGTAAAGCCATAGTATCTGTTGGCAGTTGTTGCACTGTTAAGAACATATGATTCAGTTACTTTACTGTTAAATGTAACAGCATCTGTTGCCCCCAAATCAAGCCTTTTGGATGAAATTAGGATTTTGAGTTAAGCTGCAAAGCCAACAATTGAGGTAATCAAGATTTCATTACCATCTTCTACAGTGATATATACAGCCCTATCTAAAGTCTCTTGTAAAGCCGTAGCATCTGTCGTCAGTTGTTGCACTGTTAAGAACTAAGGATTCGTTACTTTACTGTTAACTGTAACAAGCCTTTTGGTTGAAATTAGGATTTCGGGTTAAGCTGCAAAGCCAATAATTGATTACCATCTTCTACAGAGATATATACAGCTCTATCCAAAGTCCCTTGTAAAGCCGTAGCATCTGTCGTCAGTTGTTGAACTGTTAAGAACTTAGGATTCAGTTACATTACTGTCAACTGTAACAGCATTAGTTGCCCCCGGATCAAGCCTGTCAACTCATATATATCATTGTACCTCCCAGATTTCACAGTTTTGTGGTGAGAAACATTACAACTTTAAAATGCAAAACTTTTCTCTCCCATTCTCTCTATGCCCAACAGTTCTCTCTTTTGTGCTTTTACATCATTTTCTCAGTATGCTTGAATTTTAAAATATATGTCGAAATGGAAGAATGACTACTCTCATCTCTGGATTTGCTTCCACAGGAGTTGTAGACTTCATACGCTTGGGGAAACTTTGGGAAGAAATTAAAAAGTTCTTCCACACTCAAACTTTAACCATGGTTCGAGTTAAGATCAAAACTTAGAAATACAAAGGGAGAAGTACATGAGCCTATCTATTGAGTATCAAAGTTCCTGATGATTCAATCGTCTTGGCTGGTTGTCCAGTTTCCGTTCGAGAGTGTCTCAGAGTCGTTCTTGATGGCCTTTGAATGGATTCAAGTACTGCCACCTCAATGAATAATAGTGATCCTTGCACAACTGATGAGGCTTAGGATCTATTCCTCACTAATGAAGTTCAACTGGAAAGGAACATGTCAGCCACTACCTCATCACACTTGTATTCTTCTCAAGGCCAACAATACTCAAATTTCAACAATTTAAGATGATCAGGCCAAGGAAACCAAACTGGTAGAAATAAAGGGGGTCGGGTCACAATGGAGGTCACAGAAGGTTTAATCAATGTCAACTGTTGGAAAGCTTCCATATGTGCACCCACCCATAGCCCACTTTAATTGTGGCTTCTTCAGTTTTCTTTCAATGCAACTTCCATCACTTCATTTTGCTGAGGGACCACGTTTAGTTCCTCTTACCCTAGAGATACGGCCTATGTAGCACTTCTTTCTAAGATTTGTATAATCCTTGCCATACAAGTCAATTTTGTTAAGTTGAATTAGGTCTTAAAACCTGAATTTTTAAGATGGTATCAAAATCTATCTTAGATCTATTGTCAGGCCACCCACATTGCTAACACTCCAGTTCCATAGCCTCAGGTGTGAGGAGCTGCTTTGAAAAGCCACATTAATTTAAATCTATTTGGTCTACTTCATTGCAAATTCCAGCACCTTCATTTTGCTAGGTCTGAGGCAGGGCCCAGTCTCACATGGCTTAGAAACATACTCGAGCAATGCTTATAAGGCATTGTCAATCCTCACCATACAAATAGTTTTATGACATTGAATCAAGCCCAAATTCTAAGACCAACTGTGCAATAAGCTAGATCATGATGTTCATCATCCTTCTTCAGATTATGTTGTCCTTCCACCTCAATGTTGGCTAAATGCTTTCATTCTCCAAAGCTGCAGCTACAATGCAGATCATCCAATTCTCAAGACTTTCTTAGGAACATGGCGTTCCATTGTAGAATACATTCTGGATTCAATCCTAACAGATTGAACTCGGACTATATTAGTTCCATCTTTCAGTTATTTAATGTCATAATATTGTCCTACTACATGCTCATGCTAAGAACATGGAAATAGAAATACATTTTGTTCATGAAAAGATCCTTGATGCAGAGAAAATTTATGTATGAGTGCTCATCAAGTCACTCTAAGACCTAGATTTCAACTTTCTAGAGACAAGTGGTTTCTTCCAACTCAACCTATGTTTGCAGGGGGGATGATGGATATGTATAGTCCTCTCATGTAGATTTGTTGGCACTTGTTTATCTGTCAGGATTCAATTATAAATACTATTAAAGGTAACAATTATTTGCTTCTGTGCAGAGCCATCAGCATACATGTATCATTGCACCTACCTCACAGATCAAGCAATCTTAGAAAGAAATAATACATTTCTATGGTGCATACATAGTACATCACAGCTTTATACATATATCGGTATACCTCTTGGTTGTCCACTCCACTATCCTAAAATCACAGTGCATACATTTCTATGGTGCATATATAGTACATCACAGCTTTATACCTCTCAGATCTCCACTCCAGTATCCTTAAATCACAGTGCTGTCGTGCATGATTTACACCTATGATAATCTTTCCTTCATCTAGCATCTCATAATTTTCCCCTTCCAACTCTTCCATCACTAATATATGGAAATGCATGTTTTACAAACATGGTCTGGATTGTACCTATTGTCAGAAAGTTGAAACCTTCAAATCACTCTCCCCTTTTCTCATAACCTGTCATACAATGCACACTACACCCCGCTATTCATTCTCCTGTTTCCCTCCTTTTCCCAGAATTAGAGGTTTCATTTCCCCTTCTTATCCCCCCTAATTCAGTTTGAGGTCCCTAACTACGTCATGACACTAAAAGAAACCAACTGGGGCTTATTCTACTTAATCTCTATTCACCTAAAACACACTTTAGCGAGCGTTTACAAACACACGCCTCTTTAGAAATTCAATTATATTAAGATGGAGTAAAGTATAACACAAACACACACACACACACTCACACTCACACACACATATTTATATATATAAATAAGATGGTACTTACTGCATCTTCTCCAGATATAACTCGCTCTTTCTCAGTACCTGCAGCCACAACTCCACCTTCAGTTGAGTTGCCTTCTCCATTTCTTTTATTTTTCTTCATCTTGAACTTGTAAGTTGGCAAAGCATTAATAGATTCAGAAGTTGCCCCTCTGTTTTGTGACATGTCCTCTCTAACCCCAAGGATGGAAATTATACATGGGAGACAACAGCAGATTGTTGAACAGAGAATGAAGGGCATAGCATAACCAATACAGCTAAATGCAAGAAACACTATACATAACCTGCCAAGTGAAATGGAACAGATATAATTTCATGACTCTGAAAAACCAAAGGATTAATGCCAGAGTGAATTAAAGGCTATACCTGTACAAGTTAGGAGCTTCATCCGCAGACGAATGTCCCCCAAAGATCCATACATTTCCAACAACAAACCATACAGCAAAAAAGCAATCTAAAGATATTTTGAAGTATTGCACTAGAGTCTTCATTCTGTGTTACAAGAATAACAAGGACTTAGCAGTTTCATAAGCTATTACAAGTTCAAATACTTGCAACTTATAACCATGAACATTGAAATTACAAATCTAACGAATAAATAGTGAAATTAGAGCAAGTCGAGGAACATGGCAACTAGTATAGGATAGGCCAAAGAATACTTAAATATTAGATATAGATCTTTCCTTCATATCAGTTTTCAGGGAAAAAAAAAAACTCTTTAACGTTTTCCATAACTATTACGGGTAAAATTAATCTCAATAATTCTTTAAGCCAGTAATCAGTATCACGCTTTCATCACAAATTAAAAGTAAAAACACCAACACTCTTCGTTATATGCTTCAATAACACCTTTATACAAGCGAATATGTCAGCATTATGAGTCTAACATACAAACTTTGTTCAAGATATGAATGCACATTAACTTCATATAATTCTAAAGACTAAAACAGCAATTTTTTATACAATTGTATTCAGCATGAAAGGAAAAAGGTGACATTCTAACATTGTATAAACAAGGTGACAATCATAACTGATTAACTACCTTCTATTCATCAACACAGAGGCTTGATTGCTTCTGGTGGATGCAACAGCCTGACCATCTTCTCCACCACTAGTTCTGGAACTGAAAAGGAGTGTCCCTGAAGGATCATTAATCCGAGGAGATGTTTGCCTTGATTGAGATGAATCTTGCTCTCTCGTATGGTTATGATGATAATACCGCCAATAAAGCAGAGGGAGGGTAGCAACACATCCAGAAGCATAACCAATGATCCATTGAAACAATGGAGTACGAGGATGTTCATGCCTTGACAAAGATAAAACAACGATAGAAGCAACAATCTGGCTCACTAAGAGGACCAGCTCAATCGATATCCACAACCCCGAATGCACGGGACTCCTATTCCTACGCGTATCCCCGCGTCTCATGAACGAGGAATTCCGACTATTAGACCCATTTGATAAACTAGTGACTGAAACTGAAGGCTGAGATAGAGGCGTCCTTGCACCGGTAACCCTTTCTTCGTGTAGCGTAACATGTGTGCCATTATAATTGCTATCATGATGTGTCGCAGTTGAAGTAGAAGCATCGGAACTCCCACCTATTTCTATCACATGCTGACTGCCATTTAAGCTTCCAGGCCGCTCCATCAACTACGGCAGACAGTCGCCCGGACCTTCAGGACATCGTTCTGGTCAGATAACAATAACATCTAACTAATCTAACTCCACCACAGAAACACACACACATATATATATATATACACACTACCTTCAAAAACAATTTGACTGAAAACAAATTCTCCTCCTTGCAACGCCAAAATCAGGATGCTCTAGAGTCAGCCACTTCCATTGGTAATCTACGAAGAATCAAAGCGAAGCGAAGCTTACTTCCAAAACCATACACAATTCTCATCCTTTACTAAATATGTTAAAAAAAAACCTAAATTAAAAACAAAATGTTAAAAATACAACGCATACAGTCGCTTTGCTTGTAAAGCGAGAAAGGAACATCAGCTAACCTAATTCCGGCGATCACGCATAAAAAACCATCAATTGAAAGCTGCAAAACAAGGAAATAACAATAGCAATCATTTCACAGCGTTGAAATTGGAAACCTAGACAGTTCAAGAAATAAAAGAAAAACAAAAATCGAATACGTGTTATCTTCAACCAAACAACAGTTCGGGATTCGGCTGAATTCTGGAGAAGAGTTGAAAGAAAATCGGAGTGAAATGGAGGCGCCGAGCGAGAGAGTGAAAAAGGAAAGCGTGCGAGGAGAGTGCTTTATGCGGATGAATCGATAAAACGACGATTAGAAGGAGCGAAACGGTAGCGTTGACTGGAAGAGTCGCGGCGCAAAGCAAAGCGCGAGGAAAACGACAGAGCGGAATGAGAAGGAGTAGCGCATCGGAGAGAGAAGAGATGAAAGGGAAACGGCGCCGTATGGAGTTTGGGGATGATGACGGAGGGAAAGAGGAACAAAGGAGGGAGGTCACAATCACATAAAGGCTGTCATGCACATTTCCGTTGCTTCCTTGCGGTGTTACCTCGCAGTATCTTTTCCCTTTTCTTTTTCTTTTTTTTTTTTCCCCTTTTTTCCCTCGTCGAAAATGATGACAATGGAAAGGTATAAAACGAAGAAGCCGGAAGTAACTTTCGTTGTTGTTTTCTTTGTAAGAATAAATTAAAACTTTAATTCGGTATTTTATTTTTAGAACTAAGTAAGTTCATTTGTGCGTATTTTCCTTCTTAATTTTTTTAATAGATATTGTATAGTGTTAAAAATATTGATCCTTTTGATTTATTTATTATTTACAAATTAATATATAAGGGATGACATATAACGTATAAGTAATAGAAATAGAAAATGTATTAAAGTTATTTCTATAAATATTTGGGTATTCATTATAATTATATAAAAATATTCTTTTATGTAATATATAAGATATGCACTATAAAAATATTATTAAATTAAAACGATAAAAAAAATTATTAATCATTATATTAATTAGGTTGAATATCATTTTACAAACTAAAATTTATTAATGTCTAATATAGTTTTTATACTTAGTAAAAGAAATTATCAGTAAAAAAATTATAATCAGTTTGTGACGTTCGTTATCAAGGTTCCAATTACTTACCATTCTGAATTAATATTTATTTAAATCAACAATAATAAATAATTAAAATTTAACTTATATTGTAGATTGATTTAGACTTTAATATATAAATTAATTATAATTTTTTATTAATAATATAATTATTGTAAATATCTTTATAAAATATAATAATTATTTATTTATAGTCACTAAATTTGATTAGCATTTGATGATTTTCGCTTAGTGATATTATGGAATAGATATTTCAATTGTTTGATAATTTAACCATAACCTATGAAATTCAGAAAAGAAAATAAATGCATTAGTGAAAAGAAATTAAAGAATTAAATGTTTAAAAAGTAGAATATGTCATAAATATTATGCGTGATCATTAAAGAAACACGCAATTCTTTTTTTTTTTTTGCACATTTAATATTATTAAATGCATTAATTAACCTCTTTAATTATAATTAGTTGTTAATTAATTAAATTTTGATAAGAGTGATTAATTACTTTATTTGATATAAAAGAAAATTGTCGTATGTACTATTTCTAAAGATAACTCAAAAATATTTGTTTGTTCAAAGTTGAATTGAATGTTTAGATAGATGTTGAGGGTTAAATCTAGGAGTGACTAAATTCATTTAGTCATATGTTATTCAGGAAATCAAGAGTGGTGCTAATATTCATTGTAACTAAGAGTTGTAGGAATACTTGGTGAGATCTTGAAGAGGAAAAGTTCGTGTAATCTTGAAAAGGATTAGTGGAACTCTTTAAGAGTTCTTAAGAAAGAATGGGATGTAACTTAGGTTGAGTGAATCATTATAAAAATTTGTGATTTACTACTTTTCTATTCAAAACATTTTCCATTTACTTATATTATAAAAACTAACATCTAAGTATCTCAAAATCCTTACACATCTTCTTTACAAGTTATTAGACGTTGTTTTGTGGAAAGATTCTAAAAATACCATTTACCCCTAGTGTTTTTTCTGTGATTTCATTATTAAACTGGCTTGAAAGGTGAAATTTACACACATTTATATACTTTAAATTGGTTTTATCTCTAGTCGATATGAGACTTCCAACAATAGGAAATATGTAATGCATTGTAAGATTTTAAAATGTGTCAGAGTGAATCTAAATATGTCGTTAGTAATATTGTTTAATTGGAAAAATCAAGAGTAAATAATGATGTCATTGAAGATTTTGATGTACTTCAATATTGAAGAATTAACAAGAAAAGGTGTTCTCTAGAAAAGGTAGTGAAAGGAAACTAAAGACTTCTCCAAAAAAAGATTCTAGTTTCTTTCTCTTATTATTTTTGGCATTTTGTTCATTATGAAACTTTTTTAATCTAGTCTTTCATAGAAAAAAGACTTTCAAAGGTTCCTAGATGATTATGATCAAAATTTGTAATAGGATGACCCCTCGTGAACTAACAAAGAGCAAACATTAGGGCTTCCTTTACAGCTAGTAACAAACTTGTACTGTATTGTAACAAATTTGCATTCTCCGCACCACTCTGNAGCACCACTCCGCACCACTCTGCCACACCACTCTTCTTTTCTTTTTGTCCATTCTGTTTTTGTTATTTTGTCTGTTCTGGTGGTATTAGTATTCTAGAATAACCTATTGTATATAAATATTGGATGACCTATTACTGAATTAGACAGATTGATTATTCCAAAATACTCTCATCTTTTATCATCTTTCGTTTTATGGTATCAGAGCTCCCTCCTGGAGCTCTGCTTATTCCTTCCAAATGTCTTTCACTCCTCCTCCTAGTCCAAAGAACTCCGATAATGAAGGTCCTAAAACAGAAATCGTGGTATTGAAGCCACCGATCCCACCATGAACCCATCAAGTCCCTTCTTTATCCACCCTAGTGAAGGACCCTCCTCTGTCTCCATAACCCCTGTCCTTGATGGCACAAACTACCAGTCCTGGTCTCGTGCCATTAGAATGGCTTTAATCTCAAAAAACAAGATGGCTTTCTTGTTAGGCATCATTCCCGTCCCTAAGGTCGAAGAACCCCTTTATTCTGCTTGGGAAAGGTGCAATACCCTTGTCATGTCTTGGTTACTCAACTCAGTAACTCCCTCCATTGCCCAAAGTGTTATTTTCCTCGAATGTGCCATAGACATTTGGAATGACCTTCGCGAACGTTTTTCGCAAGGTGATCTTCTCAGAATCGCAGCGCTCCAGGAAGAAATTTATGGTCTTTCTCAAGGAACTCGTTCTGTCTCTGAGTTCTTCACCGCATTGAAGACCCTCTGGGAAGAACTCGATAACTACAGGCCCTTTTCTTCTTGCTCGTGTTTTGCCAAAACTTACCATCAACAAGATTTCATAATCCGATTCCTCAAAGGTTTGGACGAACGCTTCTCTGTTGTGCGTTCACAAATCCTTTTGATGGATCCTCTCCCCTCTATCAACCGCGTCTTCTCCATGGTTGTCCAGCAGGAACGACAACTCGCTTCGCCTTCGCTTACTGAACCGAACACCTTTGTGAATGCTGCAAATCACTCTTTCTCCGGCAAAGGGCGTGGCTCTGGTTCTTCTCCCACTGTCAAAGGAGCCTCCAACAAAAAAATGCTCCTATTGTCACCGTCCTGGACACACTATTGACGTGTGTTGGGGAAAACATGGTTATCCCCCTGGTCATCCTCGATACCCAGGGAGGTCGAAGTTCAATTGCGATGCCTCTGGCTCTTCCTCCATTAACAGTGTTGTTGTGATCGAACCCACCGAAGGAGGCAACGGTTCAGAGAAGGAGGGAGGCCCCATCACTTTGACTCATGCCCAATATCAAACCCTAATGTCTTTGCTCCAACCACAGCAACAAAAGAATGCTTCTGATGTTACATGGCCCAATTCTCTCATTCAGCCCAATAGAGTGAATCTCATTCACACTCCAAATGCTCAACAACATCTTGAGTCCAGTGGTATCTCCTTAGTTTTTTGCAATAAAACACACCACACCTCTTATGCCACTCACAATGTCCCCTGGATCATAGATTCGGGAGCCACAGACCATGTTGCATCTTCTCTAAATTGCTTTTCAAATTATTATAACATTAAACCAATACAAATAAGCTTACCTGATAAGTCCATTGTTATAGCCCATATATCTGGAACAGTCATTTTTTCTCCAAAATTTATTATTCACAATGTTTTGTTTGTTCCAGACTTCCATTTTAATCTTTTATCCATATCCAAACTCATACTGACTCATAAATATATCCTCATCTTCCATGATTTTTTTTGCACTATCCAGGACAAGCGTACGTTGGGGATGATTGGTTTGGCTAATCTTCAACAAGGTCTCTATCATCTGCAAGTCAACAGAGAAGCCAAGGTTCTTTCACCCAAAAAACCTTCCATTAATGAAAGTGATACCAATACCATCTCAAACTCCAACCTTTGGCATTATAGATTAGGACATCTCTCAGGAAACAAATTAAACATGTTATGTGAACAATTTCCTTTTATTCCAAAACATATTAATGAAAATTGTGACATTTGTCATTTTGCAAAACAAAGAAAATTGCCTTATTGCCTTAGTGATAGTAGAGCTTCAAAAAAATTTGATTTGGTGCACATGGACATTTGGGGACCTTTTTCTAAGGCCTCAATTCATGGTGAAAAATATTTTTTAACTATCTTGGATGATTTTAGTAGATATACTTGGATTGTCTTATTGAAATCTAAATCCGAAGTAAAAATATATGTTCAAAATTTTATTTCTCTAATTGAAAATCAATTTGATTCCAAAATAAAATGTATTCGGACGGATAATGGTCCAGAATTTTTTCTTAAAGATTTTTTTGCTTCTAAAGGGATTATACATCACACCAGTTGTGTTTATACCCCTCAACAAAACGGGCGGGTTGAGAGAAAACACCAACATATCCTTAATGTGGCACGTGCTCTCATGTTTCAATCTCAATTGCCCAAACATTTTTGGTCTTATGCAATAAAACATGCAATTTATCTTATTAACCGTATCCCTTCTCTCGTTACAAAGAAACAAACTCCTTACAAACTTTTGCATAACCAAAAACCTGATTTTTCCATGCTTAGAGTTTTTGGTTCTTTATGTTATGCTTCAACCACTGGGCCCAAACAGAAATTTGATCCTAGGTCTAGAGAAGGAGTTTTTCTCGGCTATCAATTTGGCACAAAAGGCTATATTATTTTAGACTTACAAAATAAAGACATTTTTGTCTCTAGAGATGTTGTTTTCTATGAGTCCCACTTTCCTTTTACTGACACAGACGAAGCCCAAGAAAAAGAAAAAGAAAAATTATTTCCTCCACATATCAAAACCTTCCATGACTTTGATCCCCTCCATTTTACACCTCAGGACCCACTTCCATCACACACTCCCATTTCACCTCAAACCATACCTTCTCCAACAACTTCACTCTCTCCACAAATTTCACCATCAACTTCTCCATCCCAGTCAATCTCACCACATATCTCTTCATCACCTCATCCAAACCCTATTCCTTTCATACCAAGACGAACCATTCGTGGCTCTAAACCTAATGTTCGACTTGCAGATTTTGTTTGCTACAACATCGGCAACGTGCAGGTATCCTATTCAATTTGTTCTTTCTTCCCTTACTGAGTCTAAGCGTCATTATGTCATGAACCTTATTTCTGAGATTGAGCCCCGAAGCTATCAAGAAGCAATTTTGAAGCCGTGTTGGAAAGAAGCCATGAAGGATGAAATTGAGGCTTTAAAGCTAAACAAAACTTGGGAGATTGTGGAAACTCCTAAGAATGTCAAGCCCATAGGATGTAGATGGGTTTACAAAATCAAAAGAAAGCCAGATGGGAGTGTGGAACGATATAAGGCGAGGCTTGTTGCGAAAGGATTCTCCCAAGTTGAAGGGACAGACTTCTTTGAAACCTTTTCTCCTGTGGTTAAAATGGCTACCATACGTGTTATCCTTGCCCTAGCTTCCATAAATAATTGGGAATTGCAGCAATTGGATGTTAGTAATGCATTTCTACACGGTGACTTGTCCGAGGAAGTTTACATGACGATTCCTCAAGGTCTATATGGGTATGAATCCTCACAGTGTTGCAAGCTCAAAAAATCCCTCTATGGGCTAAAACAAGCAAGTCGAAAATGGTATGAGAAACTTTCTAACCTTCTTCTCTCATCTGGTTATTCTCAATCACATGCTAATCACAGCTTGTTTATCAAGCATGAAAAAGGGAAATTTACTGGTTTATTGATATACGTTGATGATATTGTTTTAACTGGAAACTCTCCCATTGAAATAACCAAGCTCAAGCATATACTTCAATCCAATTTTCGTATCAAAGATTTGGGAGAACTCAAATTTTTTCTGGGATTAGAAGTAAGTAGATCTGATGATGGCATCTTTGTATCTCAACGGAAATATTGCCTTGAGTTGCTTTCAGATTCAGGATTATTGGGTTGTAAACCGAGTTCCACTCCTATGGATAACTCTCTTCGTTTAAAACAAGCTAATTCGAGTGAATTACTTGATGATCCCCTATCCTATAGGCGACTCATTGGTCGTTTGATTTATCTCACAACGACTCGTCCAGACATCGTCTTTGCAACTCAGTAATTAAGTCAGTTCATGGCAAATCCTGCAACGTCTCATTTAGGTGCTGCCAAAAGAGTTCTTAAATACTTGAAAGGTTGTCCAAACAAGGGGCTCTACTTCAAACGGAATTCTCCTATCCACCTAATTGGTTTTAGTGATGCCGATTGGGCAACTTGCGTCTCCACACGTCGATCAGTCACAGGTTATTGTTTCTTCATAGGGAACTCTTTAATTTCTTGGAAAACCAAAAAACAGAATATTGTGTCTCGATCTTCCTCCGAAGCAGAATATAGAGCACTTGCTACTAGTACCTGTGAGTTGCAATGGTTAACTTACCTTCTCAATGATCTCAAAATCCAGTGTTCTAAGTCCGCAACACTTTATTGTGATAATCAAAGTGCTTTACACATTGCTGCAAATCCAGTCTTTCATGAAAGAACAAAACACTTGGAGATAGATTGTCATTTGGTTCGAGAAAAAGCACAAACAGGATTAATGAAGCTCCTTCCTGTTCCATCATCTCGGCAACTTGCTGATATCTTTACCAAAGCTCTTCCTCCTCAGTCATTCCATGCAAACTTGTCCAAGCTAGAGATGGTTGACACCCCTCTCCAGCTTGCGGGAGGCTAACAAACTTGTACTGTATTGTAACAAATTTGCATTCTCCGCACCACTCTGTAGCACCACTCCGCACCACTCTGCCACACCACTCTGCTCTGCTTATTCCTTCCAAATGTCTTTCACTCCTCCTCCTAGTCCAAAGAACTCCTTTTCTTTTTGTCCATTCTGCTTTTGTTATTTTGTCTGTTCTGGTGGTATTAGTATTCTAGAATAACCTATTGTATATAAATATTGGATGACCTATTACTGAATTAGACAGATTGATTATTCCAAAATACTCTCATCTTTTATCATCTTTCGTTTTAGCTAGGATTAGACCAAGTTGCATTTACAAGATATTCACCATAAAAAAATATGGTTGCTTAATAAACCTTTCTTCTTTAATAGTAATTTCTTAATAGATTGAACCTTCTAGCTTATAGAACTTATGATATATCCTTCATCACCAAAGGATTTTGTTGAAAATACCAACATATTGGACATTTTTTAGATGATCTTCCATGCCTTGGATAATGTGCAAAAGATTTAGATACAATAGATATGATAGGTTGAATGGATTATTTACTAACAAATGATATATCACAAACTTTCCATTCTTATTTACATTATCTTTCAAGCCCACTTTTGAAAAAAAAAAATATTTATTAAAAATGTGTTTCCAAATTCACATTTAACATACACAAGGGATAAACAAACTTATTATGTTCCACCTCCTCATACATCATAAGGACTTTTGCCATAGCCATAAGACACAATAAACTAATCAAACATCTTATATATTGTTTAGGAAATATTTTAAGTTTGTATAATGATTTTTTCAACTAAAACACTCACTCTTCCTTATCGTTGATCTTAAAACCTTTAGGTTAAAGCATCATAATATCTTCTTCCAAATGACCATAAATAAAAGTGATATTCATTCCATGTCTTCACTTGCTACCAATATAATAAGACTAAAATAAAAGTATGTGGACCATCGAAGATAAAATCTCAATGCATTCAACATCCTATTTTTTAATGTAGTCGTTGGTATTGAATTAGACACATTTTGTTGTATACATATATATATTTAAATACTCATTAATATTGATTATAAAGACTTAAATATTTATATAAATTATAAAAAAAGATAATATTGTACATAACAATTTAAAAGATATTTAAATAAAGGTTTAATCATTCTTGTAGTCTTTATTTATGTTGACTTTTCTCAAATAGGTCCCTTTCTTATTTTTTTTCCCAATTGGGTCCCTAAAAGTGAAAAATTGAAGCAATTGGTTCCATGCGGTTAAATTGGTTTAACGAGATTAACTTTCAGGTGATGTGTCAGTGTGAAGTGGATTAATTTAATGAGCAGAGCCTCTTAGGTGGAAAATGTTTAATTAAAAAATAAAAAAAAAATGGTCATCCTCCATTACGATGAAGCACCACCCAAAAATCTTCTTCCATGTGCATCACCCAACAATCTTCTTCCTTATCCATCAAGCCTGCGAAAGGAAACCCAAAAATCAACCCCAAATTAGGATGAATTGCGCCTCACAACAGACTTGTAGAGAAATCCCAAATTTCACAAACTCAGAAACAATAATCACAATCTGCCCCAAATTGCTTACCCTTTTTTATTTTCTAGGTACTCATAGGTAATCTTAAATACTAGTCAAGAATGTAGCAAGGAATATTGCTAAGTAAACTATTGATCTTTATTTTCACCAAGGAAATGGCAAAGAAAAAGAAATGTAGATGGAAAGATGTGGCTGGTTAAAGTCAGGGTGGAGGTAAAATTGGAACCTGGGTGCATGTAATATTTTAAGCAATTCAGCCAAAAAGTGAAGGTCATTCTTACATCCTGACAACTTATAGGGAATGTTGACTGCCCCCACACATCAACACGAGGTTTTCCAATGTGTTTTGTCCTCACTCGCGCACTTTATGGGAAAACTTCTCAGAAGGTCACCCATCCCTAAATTACTCCAGGCTAAACACGCTTAACCATGGAGTTCTTATGGGTTAGGCTACCGAAAAACAAATGCATTTGTTGGTATGAGTAGCCCAACCAATTCCTGTAAGTTATCCTTCGACTGTATACTCCTATACCTATATAGTCTCTAGATCCCTTTCATTCCGATGTATGTTCGATTCGTCCATGTGCCCTTTCCACTAGAAGCCTGCCAAGAGTCGCTCCTTGTTTGTGCCTCTTGCACCAGCGATCACTCCTCGCCCTCGTCAGTGCCCAGGTGTGACATGCCCACCAACTTTCGCTTGGTTCGTCCTTGAACCACATTTCCTGGATGCTTCCTTTCCCTGCGTCTTCCCTCTTCAACCAATTTTTTGGTTTTCCCTTTTCATTATCCTTGTTATCGTAAACTAAAGAAGCACGAGGCAGAATTGTGACACTTTTTAAGATATTTTGCCTAGATTTGATGACGACTTATAAATTTCAAAGAATTTCACTAACCAAATTAAGCATCTCCTGTTAATCTTCCATCCATCATTAAATGCTTCAAGTACTAAACTTCTTTGTAGGTTTGGTTTCTTCGCTTTCCTCTTTATAGGTTTGGTGGTGGTTGACCGAAAGTTGGGTTCAAAGATGGTGGATGAGGCACATCTTAGGGTTTCTGAAAATTTGGGAATTTAGGATTTGCTCGTGGTGATTGGTCTTGGTTTTGTGAATTTGGGTTTTTGCAGGTTGCGATTGAGGTTTTCGTGATGGACAACAATGGAAAAGATTGATAACGGAGGTTGAATGAAAGTGTGGAGCTTCGTATTGATATTGGAGGACAAAGGAGGTGGTGCGATGAAGATAGTTCACAATGAGGAAGCGCGACTACTTCACTCACGGTGGTGGATGGAAGAAAGCATTGTGGCTGCCATGGTTATAAGAGGAAAGGCATTCACATTTCAGAAACACCTTTTTTTAACTATATATTTTTCACCTAAGAGGTTGTACATGCCACGTCATTAAATGATTCCAGTTCTCACTTACACGTTACTAGAAATTTAACTTCGTTAGTCCAATTTAACGATAGAGAATCAATTGCTTCAATTTTTCACTTTTAGGGATCCAATTGAGAAAAAAAAAAGACCTATTTTAGAAAACCCAACATAAATAAAGACTACAAAAATGATTAAATCTTACATAATTAATAAAAAGTATAATATTGCTAGTAAAGACTTGAGAAAATATTTAACTAAATTATTAAAATAAATAATAAAAAAGATAATATTGCTTATAAAAAAAAGTATTTAAACATATCATGTTTATAAAGATTTTTAAAAAATGATAAAAAGGATAATGTTGGCTATAAATTCTTAAAAAGAAATATTTCAATAAATGATAATGGTTTGTGTGATTTAATTTTAAAAGAAAAAGGTATAAAATTAAAAGAAGTGAACTGAGAAAAAAAGAAAAAAAATGGAAATATAATATAATCAACCGTACTAATATTTAATATTATAATAAATAGTGACAAGTCATCGATGGTGATAATTTTTTTAACACAATAAATAATTAAAATAATACACAATAAAAAAAGAAATTATATCACTTCTTATTTTCTGTATTAACTCAAACAATGTTATATTTATTTATTTACTTTTGTGATAGTTGACTTTTATTTTTTATGCATAAAGAAAATTTGTGGTATTCATTTTTAAATAAAAGTTTTTAAATTAAAATAAATATTTTATTATTATTTTTAAATTAAGTGTTTTTTAATTTAATCGCTTCTTTAAATATAATTATTTTTTTAATTATAAAATTATCTATAAAATAAATAAAAATTATATACAATAAAATTATAAAAATGATCTATATTTAATTTCATAATAATATTAATAAAATAATTATTTTTATTATGTATATAATTTATTTTAAACAAATATATTCAAATTTAAAAAACAAAAAGTAAAACATTTTGTTTTATTAAATATTTTTCTGCTCTCCACTGATACTATTTTTAACTTCTAAAATTTTCTTAAAATTTTAAAATTTTACTATATGAAATAATTTTCAAACTAGAAACTAAATATACCAAAAGTAACTTTTATAAATTTATTACAACTAAGAGAAACATAGAAGCTCATTCTATTTCACTCATTGAAGAATAATATTTTCAAATCTCTTAAAAAATAGTCCATTTTAATAATGTAATATATGTAATAAAATTTTAAATTAAAAAATAAAATAAATATAATTAAATTATGAGGTTGGTTTGTATGGGATAATAACAATAATACCACTACGGTGTTTATTTTACTATTCCCCTTTCCTGTTGTTTTCCTGAGTTTCACAAGATAGATATCAGTAACAATAAGAATCTAGAAACAGCTCACAGTGATTTCTCTCAGTGACTCAATATCTCTGCATAGCTTCCATTGTCACTGCAACCACACTCACTATCTCTTGCTTACCCTAATAAGCTATCACCTTTCTCACAATCAACTTCAACTTTCTTTTCTCTTTCTCTCTCTCTGCATCCCAACAAAAGTTGAAGCAATTGTGTTCAGAGAATGTGAGATTCTTTGATTCAAAGCTAAACTTCTCATTAGTGTTATTTTTATTATCCTTCACTTCTTTTGTTATCGACGTTTCACCTTTTCTCTTTCTCTCCCGGCGCATCTTTTTTGTTCACGTTCTTCTTCGCCAACAAACCCCAACCTTTAAGATTTGGTTTTTCCATCAATGTGTAATGCAAAATCGAAAATTTCTGCAAACCCATTTCAACTNCGGATCTCAATTTCACGGGACACACCCCAATTCTCGGATTTTCCTGTGATCGAGATCTAGGGTTTCTACTTTCCCTTTTCAAAACTTTTGATTGAATCAACACTCTCGAGTTCGACTGGTTCCGATTCTTCCTTCATGGGTTCGATTTACGTCTGATAGGTTCGTAAACAGTTGATTTCAGCTTTTGGGTCGCAATGCTCAAGAAAATCCTCAGCAAGCTTCCTCGGAAGTCGTTGAAACCCGACTCGGACGAGTCGTCTTGGGGTGACTCCGGGCTTTCATCCGATTCGCCACGCGTTGCCGGTAAAAGCCAAAGACCACATGGCGGCAGTTCCACCGCTGCGAAGCGAGCTTCGTCATCAGCGGTGTTTCCGGCGAGCATGGTGTCCGGATTTGAACCTTTGGTGCCGTTTAAGGATGTTGCTAATGCTGAGAAGATGAACCTGTTCGTGAGCAAGTTGAGCCTTTGTTGTGTAATGTTTGATTTCAGTGACCCTAGTAAGAGCGTTGCAGATAAAGATGTGAAAAGAAAGACTTTGGTTGAGCTTGTTGATTTTGTGGCCTGTGGAACAATGAAGTTTAGTGAGCCTGCTATCCTTGCTTTGTGTAGAATGTGTGCTTTCAATTTGTTTAGAGTTTTCCCTCCTAATTATAGGACAGGTGGTGGTGAGAATGATGATGATGAACCTATGTTTGATCCTGCTTGGCCACATTTGCAACTTGTGTATGAATTGCTGCTCAAGTTTATATCTTCTTCGTGCCTTGATGCGAAGGTGGCGAAAAAGTATATTGATCATTCGTTTATTGCTAGATTGCTTGAGTTGTTTGATTCGGAGGATCCTAGGGAAAGGGATTGCTTGAAGGCAATTCTGCATAGGATTTATGGGAAGTTCATGGTGCATAGACCCTATATTCGGAAATCTATTAACAACATATTTTATCGGTTTGTGTTTGAGACTGAGAAGCACAGTGGGATTGGTGAGTTGTTGGAAATTTTTGGGAGTGTGATTACTGGGTTTGCTTTACCCTTGAAAGAGGAACATAAAATCTTCTTATGGAGGGTTTTGGTCCCCTTGCACAAGCCGAAATCAATTGGGGTCTACTTTCAGCAATTGTCCTACTGTGTTATGCAGTTTATAGAAAAGGAGCCCAAGTTAGCGAGCATTGTCATAAGGGGTTTGTTGAAATATTGGCCCGCAACAAATAGTCAGAAAGAGGTGATCTTTCTGGGTGAACTGGAAGAAATTTTGGAAGTAATTAACATGGTAGAGTTCCAGAGGATCATGGTTCCTTTGTTTTGGCGTATTGGATGCTGCATAAACAGCTTACACTTTCAGGTAAAATTGTTGTACTGAATTCATTTGGTAAATCCTCATCATTTGCCTATTTCTAGTTTTGTGTTAATTTTTAACTTAAAAGAAATCGATCCTTGTTGCATCTTTTGCGTGCTTCTATATTTTTTCTTTCACTTACTGGTTCTGGCAGCTTTTATTTCTATTAATTTACAGTACAATCTTTCTTACAGACATTAATATCTTTCTTATTTTGCAATATATTTTGAGTATAAAAATGTAAACAAATGCTTGAATAGCTCAAGCATATTTGTCATGCAATATGGTCGGATTAGTTCTTTTACTTTTCTTGGACTTCTTCCATCTTTTTCCATGTTTGAATAAAATGCTTCCGTAGAATCTGTGTCCTAATACCCTCTTTATGAAGCAAATTCTGTGTAAGATATAATGACATTTAATTAAATATTAATGGTACTGTAAATGGTAATCCAGTTAAATAGCTGTATTTAGTTTCAACGTTGTCTACCCAACAAAGGTTTTCACGTGCTTAAGATTTTGAGAAAACAGTTGTTTGTGAATGTGATGTAAGCTGGTAGCTCAGCTACCGATGTGGATTATGTTAGAGTAGTAATAATTTAGATGGTCGTATTGGAAGTTTAAACTTAGATTTTTCTAAGGCACTAGGTCATGTGTCTTTTTATTGATTTTTAAAAGAGGAACTGTACTCGATGATGGAACAAACTTTGAGTTTGCTTCATCTCACAAGATTTATGTTTATTTGTGCACATTTATTTTATGCTTTAACAAACGTTCACTGTGGATCGGGAGTGTAAGCATAAAAGATTATTTTGGAGATACTCTAAATGGGTTTTACTTTGGTGTTAAAAGATAAAACAGAGGTCTTGTTTGGACAAATTTGTGGCTGAGGAAGATATGAAAGCAATTTGTGTTGTCATCCATAGTTAGTTTGAAATTTCTAGTTGGACCTCAAACGATCATGGGATTGAGGATAAACAACATTCTTGTCTGTACAGGGCGTTATATTTTCCATAAATTCCTTTGTTTTTTTTAAACCCCTGAGGAAATGAAGCTATTTTTGTTCCTTAATGAACTTGTAACTTTTTCGGCGCTAGTTGCCATTAATCAGCTTGTTAATTGCTGAATGATACATTTTTCTGTGTCTATTGAACATGGATTCTTGCAGGTAGCTGAAAGGGCCCTTTTCTTATGGAACAATGATCACATTGTCAACTTGATTGCACATAACCGGCAAGTGATCCTGCCCATCATCTTTCCAGCTTTAGATAGGAATGTTCAAGGCCATTGGAACCCGGCAGTTGTCAACCTAACTCACAATATTAGAAAGATGTTTTTGGAGATGGATGAAAAGCTCTTCATTTATTGCCATAATCACTTTAAGGAGGAAGAAACAATCTTGACCTCTGCAGCAGAGAAGCGGAAGGAGGCATGGAAACAACTAGAGCATGCCGCCAGTCTCAGGCCTGTTACTGGAAATACTGCAGTGTTAGTGTCCTGACTTGTATTGCATACTGCACATTCTCAATCCTCTTTTCACTTGTCTCATGTTATGGTGGAAAACTATAAGAAATGTGGAATAGCTGGTAATTGGGATTGGCATTTTGTTTTTGAATCCTATGTTCTATGATGCTTCTGGTACCAGATGAAGAAGTGATGAGGACCATGCAGTGAATTAACTCATTTTCTGTGTAACTTTATTTCCAGAAGCTTCTGTGTATGTCGTGCTTGTACTTACATTACAGTCACCAGGCACAGATCTTCATCCCAAATCAAGGACTCAAGCTCTCTTGTATTAACTATCATGGCCAACAAGCACACCCGAGATTTAGTATTAGCTAGTTATAATAACAAAAATTGAACAGTTCCGTCCTTGGATTCTGTAATTTTCTTTTTGAAAATGCAAATTGATGGATGGTTACTTTCACCAGAACAGTCCCGAGTACTATTTAACTAAGCAAAATTTTATAATCCAATTTTGATAATAAATTTATTATATCCTTAATTAGAAAAATATTTTTGCATTGTTTATAGATTATAAATGATCTAATAAGATTTAGTCAGTCTGATTTTATATTTTTAGCAAGATTTTGATGCCCTTTCAAAAAGGATTCTGTCGTATAAAGTAAAAGATAGAATAAACGTAAACCAGTTTTAGACAATTTTTGTTACCGCAGACGATTGGTAAGACACAAAACTATGCATGAAGCACTTTCAAAGACACAAAACTACGCATGAAGATCTTGCAAAGCTTGTTGCCTGAAAATGAAAATGAAGTTTAAAATTGATGCCTCAAACTATAATTCTCTGCTTTAATGTGTCCTGATGTAACAAATTTTCAGTACAATAACAATATGCAAGTACCAGAGTTGGGTACCTTCCTACAAGTTACAGCTATTAATCAGACTGCAATTGGGAATTAGAAGGTCAAATAAATAATTACAACCAAAGGCAATACACATTTCTTGTATCTGAAGTTCCAAAAGTCAATATTTAGTCTTCTGAGATACCATCATTTACAACTTTATACTTAGCCTCAAAAAGTGTCTGCACTGGTTTTGGAGACAAATTTGCCACACTCATGAACTGTCAAAGGAAGCAATATTCACTTTCATTAGGATCTTCATTGGCCTAATACTCATGGTTTTTTAATCACAAGGAGTGGGTTAAAAGAAAGTAAAACAAATAAATATAAAGCACGTGACAAGTTCATCTTTTGGCTTTGTATGTCTACCTTCTGCTGTTTATATTTTTCTCGTATAGCATTCAGAGGACAGCCTTTGGTATTAAGTTGCAAATCTGCCAGTGCAAGGACAGTAGTTTTAAGCTCTGACACTTTGTAATTCGTATAGTGTTCCATAGTTGAATTCTGAAAGTAGATGCACAGGTGAGTCTTTAATTTAGATTTATTTACATCCAAACAATAAGGTAAATTTGTCAACATTCAAATAGTCATATTAAAGTACAGACCCATGGATGTTCTGACTGGTTGAGGGTCCATCTGGCCAGTAAAACAGCAGACGCAGCTATCATGGATGGTCGAAACTGCGAGAAGCTGTATTCAACAAGAGTGAGTTCTGCTAAATAATTTGCCAGAAATTCCACTTCAACGTAAGAAACCTGTATAACATGGAAAATTTACAACACAATGGGTTTTGTTTGTTACCCTTTTTTTTTTAAGCATAATAAAAAGTTAAATTGTGGATGTTTAATTGCAACTGCAGTCTACGGTACCTTACAAGAATATTGTGCTGCTAGGATGAACCTCCTGAAAGCCAGACAAGATGATCATCGCAGTTAAACTTTAACTAAATGACAAACAACGCAAGTACAAAACAATAATAACTAAGCCACCTCCATGGCTCGGGGTCGGCTATGTGAATCAAATAACTTCATGTTCTATTATAAATCATATTTATAGACAAATTATTTACCTCCTGTAAAGTGTTTCTTAATGATTTTTCATATATTTTTGTCTCCGTTTGCTATGGTGATTGAGTCATCCTCCACAAGATATACTCTCTTCAATGCTACCCCAGCTTTATAATGCTTCACTCTTTACCATATCTTGTTTAGTAGCAACATTTTCAATTCTGCTACATCGAGTTCATCCTTGTTGGCTTTTACTACCCAATTTTTTGTTACATACATCCAGGGTGTTTTTATTAGAATTCATCACTTTGCATTAAAATTTCCCATTAAGCTTGACTACTGTTTTATTTCTATTTAACAATATCATGTACTTCCAAAGCTTATCTTCACATTTCCAACTTCCCATATATGTTCTCTAAGCTCTTTAACCACAAGTATTAGTGTGTTCGAATCCATTCAATTACCAACGTGAGTATAATTGACATGCAACATAGCTAGAAAAGTGAGAAACGTGAAAAGAAAAGCCGTACTATATCATCTGCTAAATGCATGCATCATGACATCGGCTCTTGAGATATACTTAGTGAGCATTTGAATCGAAATTGCAAATATAATACGCACCTGAGAAATGTTTTAGTGGTGGGAACAGATAATTGAAAATGCAACAGATTTAGAACCTCACTCTCCATTTTCAATACCTATCAAGTGCCAACGATTAGGTGTTTTATGTCACTATCAACCGTAATTAATACAATTTCAAAAGAAGAAGGTTACAAAAATACTACCAAGTGTTATACCTCTGCTTTTGAGTACGTATTATCTGTGATGAAGCAAAATTCTTCCACTCGAGGGGCACAAATCTCTTCATACTTTCTTAAAAAGCCATGAAAAAAAAGAACACGACAAGCAATTTAGAATTTCCTCATAACGTGGAACTTTCATATTACTTAATCAGGTCCAACTGGACATTTATAAAGTATTGTACTTACGATGCAATCAGCATGCAAGTAACACCCAGCAACTGTAGTCCTTGTTTCTGAATCAAACTTTGAGAAAGAAACCGATCAATGAGATTCACAGTAAGGTAAAGAGTATCTGGAACTAACTTATATTCCTCAGAAACCTGAAAAGAGGATATAACAAAACTTCAGCTATAACCCATTCAGCAGCCAAAGATTCACGCAACTCAGCTAACAGCATTAAAATCTATATGATAATTAATAAGATATAAAATTTCAGCTCTTCTCTGTATATTCAACTGTTTCCATTGAAAGCTTTCCATGAGAATGCATTAGCAATTTTTTTTGGTTCATAATTGCCAAAGACACGGTGATAAATTGATAATGCTTGAGATGACATTGAAGTTGAGTGCAGAAATGTAACACCAGGTTATAAAACTATTACATGTATAAGAAAAGGAAACTTGGGTTATAAATTTGAGGTTAAGTGAAAAACTAACACGGTTGGAGAGTGTTGAAAATTTAAACTGTGAAGGAAAAAAACATAGGTTGGTACAGTTTGATTATTTTAAAAGCTTCTCTGCAATAAACTAGAGGCACAATTAAAGAAGTGCAACCGTCAAAATTATACAAAGACCAAACATTGCATTCACGCAGTTGAGCAACACAAACAGAAATTTGCAACAAGTGACAACAAGGGAAAAGAGCTAAAGTTTTCAAGTAGTAAATATTTAAAAAGTGCAACTAGACTAACCTCCACAAGCCAATCAATCAGAATTGCGCGCATGCTTGGAGTGATGTCTTTCTGCAGCTCGCCCATGTAATTGGTTAGTCTCCTTTCAAACTGGAAATATTTAACCAAAATTTGTTATCAATTTTTTACAGTGAAACTTATCCAGTTTTTCCTGAGTTCCATATAGACTATATTGTTAAGAATATAAGCCGCGGCAGTCACTGGTGAAATAGAAGAAATACAGAGATGATAAAGAGAAGCTAGTTACAATGTCACCAGTAAACTAGGAGAAACAATCCAAACATAAAATGACATGCCTACACACTAACCTCTCTGACACATATATTATTGTATATATCAGGGGCATATGAACACCAAACTTGAGGATCCTTTAACTCCACTGAATCAATGTCCACAATGCCCAAACCATCCGAATGCTTTAGTTTCTCTGAAATCATATCAATATCTGCATAATCCAATCAACTTACAATTAATGAAATCAGAAATTTATGGAAAGCTAACTTGCACGTTATCTTATGAACATTTTAATGAGGGCAATTGCATAAATTGTAACTCTTCAGAACTTGAAGTTCCTTCCATACAGTGTCTGTGTATAAAATTTTTACAATGTCAACCAATTAAAAAATACACCTGGTATGACCCTTATGACCCTTAAAGTAGTTGTTACAATAGTCAACAATATAGCCATGCACGACAGTCTGAGTGAATGACATTTATATTCAAATTAAATCCATATTATAAGCATAAAATACATTAACAGCCGTCAGGTAAAGCTTCTATATTAAGGCCTGTAATCAGATAGCATTCAGTGCTTCTAGGTAATAATAGATATGGTGGAATATTTAAGATGTTATTTTAGTAGATTGCAAAAGAAGTTATAAACGAGAGTAAACAATTAAAAATGAAGACATAAGGAAGAAAAGTCTACAAACTGTTACAAGAAACAGTTACCTCATTGTAACAAAACAAGTACGATTATAAATGCCAATTTTAAAATCATTATCTCATAAATCAGTTAAACTATAGTCTAATGCAGCAGAAATACATACAAGCAATGACACGAAATTATAGAAAAAAAACCTTTGTTCGGAGAGCTAAGGAGTTCATCAGACTGCATAGAGTCCTGCATTGAAAGCTGGGGACCATCCATGACAGACATAGAAGGTGGCACTAGCTCTCTGTCTTCCAGCCTTTCAGCAACAACAGGTTCATGTGACTGTACCATCGATATTACGGATAAATCTTTTGCTGACTTTGTTCTAACATCTTGAGTTGACCAAACTTGCATAGAGACATTAGAAGCTCCAACTCTGTTTCGCTTCTTATAACCTCCTCTTGTCTATATAGTGCCAGGCAACTTAAAATTAACCTCCCCAATTTCGGAGTTTTTTTTTATAATCTAGTGATTCTTAAATTCATACAATCCCTGCTGAGCTATTTTTTTTATAAGAATCAAAGTGTTGGAACATTACAATTTCAAAACTATGACATGCACAATTAATAGTTTCAAATCGAAGAACTGGAACATTACAAATTCAAAACTATCATTTGCACAATCAATAGTTATAAAAGTGCAGTTTCAAATTGCGGTTACAAGTATTGTAGCATAAAATTATTACATTCTTTAGGTCCATGAATACAGTTCACAAATATATGAAGGTTTCACTTCAAACTAATCTGACATGTCAGAGGTAAATAGAATCTTTCTAATGATTATTTCGGATAAAACTCAAAACCATTCGACCATGGTTGAATACAGAAAAGAATCACATAGTTATACTTAAAGTTGGACAGGTATTTATTTGTTTTAAGATAGGTATAGTTTTCTGCCTCACCAGATACTTCTCGCATGCCATTTAAAATATCTCACATTATCCATTCACTCAACCACCAAGAGATAAGAGTAGAAAAATCAATTTAAGTCTTTATTTATTTATTTATTTTACAAAAATAAAAGTGGCAGTTGGGCCCAGCTGTGTTTTTAATGCTGCCAATTATGCACGCTTGAGAATTCATGTGATTTGAATTTATGTTGCAATGGATGACTTTGCACGATTGTAGAAGTCCATGTGAATTAGGATAAAAAAAAAAAAAAAGTGGATCATAGGTTTTAAAAATACGATCCAGGACTGCGAACAATGCCAAGACTTTTAGGGTGTATGCCACCTCAACTGTGACCACACAAAACAATATTGCAACTCCAAAACCACAATTCAGTATACCTGAAAACTGGGCACAGTGCACTTATTAAGCTGCGGTTTTCTGTATTCATTGGTTACATCTGTCAGCGCTGCTCTGCTGCTCTTTTCCACTTTTCTCTGTTTCTTAAAGCATGGTCTTGAAGAGGCAGAGACCTCTTTCAATGCTCTCGCCATTGCTCGCGTCACTCGAACACTGTCTTTCACACCTATTACAGCATTTTCCCTATCCATCTTTCATGCCTCGAAGATCAACACCAGCCTGAAAAATCAACCACAATTAAATCACCGTAACAAACATCGAAATAAGTCAATAATCAATTACTAAAAATTAAGGCAGCGGAGTGTGATGATTCTATATGCAAGTGAAAATTGGGTGGAATTTGAAATGATAGGCTAAATTGTGGGAAAGAGACGCAGCGATGGCAATGGTGGTTAGATCTGTGCATGAGAATAGTGAGAAACAGTGATGGAATGGAGAAGGAAAGTTATGGAAGAAGTTTGTTAGAGCTGGAAGCTATGCTTACTCTACTCTCATGAGATTGAAAGATGGAGAGAGTGAGAGAGAAAGCAGGAAATTGAAGAGAAAGTAAGAGAGGGAGATAATATCATTTGAGTAATAATAAAAGCAGAGCATCAGTGAGAGAGGGAGTCACTATAAACTCTGCAAAATCTAAACGCCTACAGTATCATTTTATTAGATTTTCTAGATTGTCTTCCAAATACCACATTGACTAAAATCAAAAACTTAGAAATTAAAATTCTAATATATATTATAAAGTTTACATAAAATTAAATAAGATATAATATAAATAAAATGTATTTTAAGGCGGTTTATGATTTGTTATATTTTTATTATTATATTGATCATTTATAAATTTATAAATATTCAAAATTTAAAATTATTCAAATACATATTTTCTTGTTGAGTTTTTCTGCCATTAAGAATTAAAGTTTTTGTGTTTAGTTTTGTGTTGATTCTTCAATTAAATGTTTTTATATTTTTTTATAATGATGTAGGAGAGATTTTTTTAATGTGCACTGTTAGATTTTATGATTCTGCTATTTTGAGTTTGTTCTACTTATACCTAAAATTTATCTTATTCTTTTAATCACATTTTCTTTTCCTTTCCTTTTTACATTATAGTATAGGGAGACTTTTTCCATTATAAGAATTTTAGTTGCGTTTATATATAAGTTGAGAAATTTAATTGAATTAATGGTTAAGATTTTCTTAAAAAAAATAAGGTTTCTTATTTTTATGTACATTACAAAAATATTTTCTTATAAAAAAGTACAAGTCTTTATCACTTTATTCAAGTATGACATAGATATTGTCTTTCCTTATAAAACATGTTAATTATGGAACTTTTTACGTCATATTAATAATGTATTTCCATTTTTAGAAAATGAATGAAAATGTATTAATTTGAACAAATTTGACATATAATAAAGAAAATGTCCAATTTTTAGATTATTGTCCTTATTCTTAAATTGAATACCTCATTAGGCAACATGATGCATTTTGTTTATTTATACCCATTTTTGTCAATTGAATATGTGGAATAAGGAAAGTAAATTATTTATACTTCAGAAGAAAAAAAAATAAATGAGATTAACTCAAATATAGTTGTAGTTGTTTAAAAATTTAAGGAATGAATTATTATATTAACTAAAACTCACATGTACTTAAATTGTAGATAACAAATCAGTAAACCAAGTTAAAAAAAAATAACTGTTTTTCTTTTTAATTTACCCTAATATGTTTTTTATTAAAATATATTATAATAACCAAGTTATAAAAAATTCATTAAAGTTTTCTTTCTATATAAGTCTTAATTTAATCTTTTTGGATTTTAATGTCATACATACATGACTCTTAAGATATTTTTGAGTTTTTATTTTAATATAATGGTATTATAAGATATTTAATGTAATTAATGTATAAGTTATTTATTGGTGAAAGATATATCTTTTAATAGAAACATAATTTTCTATTTTATAATCTTAAATATTATTGTCTGCTTCAATAATAATTTTAAGGTTAAATATATTTATAATGATTAAATTTTATTATAAAATTAAAATTTATTTATGTACTTTAATACAATATGGTCTTAAACTTTAAAAATAAATAAAAATAATCTTTAATCTAATTACCTTAAGTTTATTTGACATGATATTTAAGTTATTTATATGTTTAATACTTTCTAACCTAAATGTTAATCTAATTGTTGCTTAATATTTAAAAAAATTAAAACTTATTATGTTAAATGTTTATTTATTTATAAAGTTTAACAACAAGAATATATCCAAGTTTGACGGACTTCATATTCACATCTAACTTTAAAAATTATCAATATATTTAACCTTCAATTTCATAATATAAAATTCATAAGAAAGTTTATGAATTAAAATCTAAACTCTCTGAAATTATGATATTGTTATATAGTGTATTTTAAAATATATTAAATTTAATATATTAAGAAAATTAGTATATTCTAAAATATCAAAATAAGAAATTATATCTGAGAACATAGTAGAAAGATAAAGAAAATTAAAAAAAAAAAAATCCAAACCCTATCAATAAATTTTTTAATTCATTTTATGTACAAAATCAAACATTGCGGTTTTTATCATGAAAACCTTTCAGTAAACTTGAAGAAACACCAATTGTGGTAAAATAATAAGCTCCAATTTTGAAGTCTAATAAGAAATGGTCAAATTAACACATCAAGAGATGTAATGCAAGTGCAGATTTTTGTGATAGTGAAGGGAATGGTTTAACTACTATCTTTTATAATGATTATTTATTCAAGTGTTGTTGCGTGTGTGCAAAACTATCTTCTTATTGTAAACAATGAAAGTAATTTTTATTGACCAATCTCAAAACCATTGACTAATCAGAAGTTGGTGAAATCTGATTTCAAAACTCACTTTCCCATAAATTAACCCTAATTACATCGATAACTAATACATTAATTTACCATTACAAATAAATTATCTTTTGTAAACATCATATGATTTTTTTTAGGATAATGATATTTAGACAACATTTTTTTTACAACATTTGAACATTGATTACATGTCAATATGTGATTAGTCAAAAATTACTCCATAATCAATAATAATAATCATAAACACTATTGAGGAGTAATTTTTGACCAATCACAGATTGACACGTAATCAATGTTCAAATGTTGTAAAAAAAATATTGTCTAAATATCATTATCTTTTTTTTATAATTTTTCGGTACTTTTACGATCGTTTATAAAGAGATTAAAAATAATCTAATTTTAAATCTGTTGAGTAATATTATTAAAGTTAATTATCATATATTTTAGATATTGTATACATTAAAATTTTATTTATCTTAATTTTATTTTAAAAATGTATCTAGGACAATGAAAGAAAAAAAAATATATTTAATTATTTTAAGAAAAGAAATTACAAAAAATGAGATTGAATATAACGAGAAAAATATATTAAGCCTTTTAGTATTTAGGAGATTTATTAGAATGAAAAATATTCTGGCACGATTAAAATTTTCACATTTATTTGATAATATTTTTTCTAAATTTTTACTTTTAAAAAAATACAAAAATTTATATTTTTATAATTATTTTATCTTTATATTCAGTATGAAATGAGTATAAAAATGTTATAATAGTGTACTACAATACATATATTTGATATAGATCTCACATTTTAACAATTTATTTTAATAACTTTTTAATAACAAAACACATATTATTATTTTATTTATTTATTTGAAGTTATATTTAAAAAAATATTTAAAATGAACTAAAAGATGTCGAGATACTTTGTGAAAAAAAAAAAATTGTTAAACAAACTTTTTCATTAAAGAACTTTTTCATTTGATATTTGGGTATTAAATGGCATTGATGGTTGTGCAATAATTGAAGTGTGGAAGTAGTGTGAGAAGGAGATTGGAAGATGGGTGGATTCAACTACCCCCAACTGCAGCAATAGATTTAGTTTAAAATTGAATGAATAAGAGAAAGTATATGATAAGATGACCCACACCACTGTACGAGTCTCCTTCATTCCCCGCTCCCTCGTATGTCCTATGTGCATTTCTCAACCCTCCAACCATAAACAATGTCATATGCTTATTGTCCACCACCCCTTAAACTTTAGGGCCATCTCATCCCTATCATTAATTCTTCTCTTTTTCTTTAATTATATCTTAACACTCTAATCACATCTTAATCATCACATCATCATACCAATTTATTTCACAACACTTTTATATCCACAATTCTTAAAAATATAAGATAAGGTCAATTTCATATTAGCAAGAGCAATGCTCATCTTATAAATTAGACTCAAATTTATTTACTAATATTATATTAGAGTTTATCATAATAAGGTTTGATAAGTTTATTATTTCATCTGTTATTAAATTATTTATAACTATCTTGTTTCATATATGTATATTTCTGTTGAAAAATTAAAATATAAATGTAAGTTTTATATTAATTAAAAATATTTTTATGAGATTTTGATACTAGATATAATGTCAATTTCTCATATATATATATATATATATATATATATATATATATATATATATATATATATATAAATTAAGCTTAATGTTTCGTTAGTATTGTTTTTTTAGTAATCATCATTATCTTAGTGTCAGAAACATATTAAAAATTAAATTTTAATTAAATATAACATTAATTATTTTTTTGTAAATATTTTTTTATTTAACTTTTTTCCTCTTAAAAGATTTATTATTCATATTGAAAATCTATCACTAATAAAAAAAAACTGTTAATAATACCTATGAACTCTCTTACTTTTCTCAAATCTCTTAAGTTTAATCTTAGTTTTTTTTTTTTTAAAAAAAATCTTAATTATTGTTTCATCTCCCCAATTTTGAAATTTACACTTCTTTTTATGTTTCAAGTTGTATCTAAACTACCTTTGTTCATATGTAAAACCTATCCAAACTACTTGGAGGACAAAAATTAGTGTACTTCAAAATAGATGAAATTTAAAAAAAAAATACAGTTTTTTATACACATTTAAGCACATGATACATATAGATACACAAAAAGGTAATTTGAAGCATTGAAATGCTAAGGTCCCCTATAGGATACATGATTCCCTATGTGCAAAGGCAGCATTGGCAGGTTGTGTGTGTTTTTGAGAAAGGCTACAAATGCATATCCCTACACAACAAAAGCCCAAGAATTGGAGGGTACCCACTTTTTTGGCTCTATTTGGTTGTTGACTACAACCAATTTTGGATCTTTTATTTCTCTCTTTCTACACTCAACATTTAAATTTCAAAACCAACTCTCAAATTTGGGAGCTTCAAGTATAATATAATAAAGATACTTTAACAACATTTTTTATAATATTTTAACACTATCTACATGTCATTCTATAATTGATCCATGATATTATTATTGATTATAAAATAATTTTAGATTAATAACATAATGACACATAAAAAATATTAAAATATTATAAAAGAAATATTGTCGAAGTGTCATTATCCTTTAGCTATACCCTTTACAACACTACAACCATCTTTCCACAACCCCCAAAGAAAAGACTACACTTTCCCTTCTTTTCACTTACCATGTCATGTGAATGTTGCACTTTCTCTTCAATAATTCAATCTCTAAATTCAAATAGGATTTGACATCTTTTTCTTATTTCTAAATACCAAAAAATTTACTTTTCGTTTTCAAAAAAAGTTGTTAGATTTCGTTATAATCTTTTTTAAAAGTATTAATATTTAAGTATCTTATATCACTTGTGGCCTTAAAATGGCGCCGACATTGAATCTTTATATGTATGAGATTTCATTACTAAATAATACCAATACAGATTGCTTAAAAAAGTGAACTTTGGATAGGAAAATCCATAACTTAAAAAAAATTGAAACTTTACTATTTTATACACAACCCATTAAAGTATCTAATTTTATTATGATTTAGGTTCTAAAAAAATTTCCAAAAAAGTGAAGCTTAGTTAATTAAACTCAAATTCCATCTACACTAAAAAAAAATTATTATTCAAAGGTATAATATAATATAACCATCTAAATTTAGTATTTTATTCTATGCATCAAATTAAAAAAAAAAAGTGATATATATTAACACATAATGAATGGAAAATTAGTGATTGAGAATGATGTAACATGTTTTGTGCTTGTGGCAAGTCTTTTGAAGATGTTGAAAAGGAAAGAAGAAGATTGTAATTGAAGAGAAACCAAGTTTCAAAGTTTGGCAAAGACACAAAGAAAAATAAATTACAATGATGACAATAGTTGTTGTTGGATACCATTTAGTAGAAGTTTCTACTTTGACCATGTGTTGTCACTATTTACTATTGTATCCTTTATACTCCACTTTACACTATGAAGGAAATCTTTGACAAAAGCTTATAATAGAAAAATAATTAATCTTTCCACAAATTAAAATTAGTTTATGCCTATTTTAAAAAATTAATTTTGGATAAACTTGTAAATCTTGGGATATCAAATTCCAATCCATTGAAAACATTAAATAATACCAAAAATAAATGAGTAATAACAAATTCTATAACTAATTCAACCAATCTCAAATAATGAAAAATTAATATAATTTTTGAATAAGAAATAGGAACTCTAACTTTATTCATCTGTTGCTTAATTCACCTATAACTTCAAAATAAATGTTTATTTATTACTAAACGTTCACTATATCCATTAATCAAATAATCAAGCAACAAACACATGATTACAATATTTAATTTTCTGAAATATGAAGGCATCACCATAATATTACACATTAAAAAGAAAATACAATCTAGTGTGTAAGCGATTAATTAAGTAAACTGCTACTTGAAAGGCAAAGTTCCACAATTTTAAAGGATAATAGAGCATGATGCAATAAAATCCTTTTACATATGTAAAAGAATCTAAAATTTTCAAAGATAAAGAATAAAATCCAAAAGAAGAAAAAAATTAAGTCAAACCTATAAGAGTGTTAAATTTGTATAAGAATTTGCTTGAAAAACATAGAAAGAATTCACAAAAGCTGTTAAAGAACTTTGCATAGATGACTTTTTATTCTTTAAATATAAATTTTAATTGTTTGTCAATAATTGACTTTCTTTTCTTTTTTTAAAAGATGTATGTTCCTTATAATTTATAAAAGGATAATGATATTTAGACAACATTTTTTTGACAACATTTGAACATTGATTACGTGTCAATATGTGATTGATCAAAAGTTACTCCACAATCAATAATAATAATCATAAACATTATTGTAGAGTAATTTTTGACCAATCACAAATTGACATGTAATAATGTTCAAATGTTGTCTAAATATCATTATCCTTTATAAAAGTCCTCGACCATTAATATTTATAATCATATAAATTGTCTCCAAACAAAAATTACACAAATTAAACAAATGTTTTTCAACAAATTACCTTAACCACCTAAAGAGGTTCTTCCCAAATCTTTTAGAATTTATTCAACAAAATATCTAGCATGACTATATATATATATATATATATATATATATATATATATATATATATATATATATATATATATGTGGATCAAATTTATAAAATTTTTAAAGACACACATCTAAATGACAATTTTTTTTTCATTTGAATTTCAGTAATTGCAACAATGAAATTCAAATCAGGATATATGTTTGCTGGTATATGATCCTTGCATCAAAAAATTGCAACAAAACCAGCTGTGAAAAATTTCACCATATTGGACAAATAAATCTGCTTAGAATTTATAAACTAAGAAGAAGTATGTGAGATTATAGATCCTTATAAGTGAGTTTGATATTAAAGAAGAGACGTAGTTGTTAACTTTTATTTCACAACAAATGAGTTAATTGAATGAAAGAATATAATAATTATTCTAAGAGGTACAAAGCATAACTAATTAAGAATCTTGAAATAAACCATATGAAAGAATTGAGTTTAGTTAAATATTTTCTTTGATTTTAAAGCTAAATATTATAAAATATATGTATGGTAGAGATAGAACGGTTATAGTGATGTTGGACCATAATTGGGTCGGGGTTTAAAATATTATTATTGGACCAATAGTCCAACAAATAATAAAGCAATGATTAAATATGTTATGAGTAACTAACCAAATATGAAATATCCAATTAAAAATATTTGATATGTTGTGATATTTAATATGTTGTTTACGAGTAATAAACTGAATATAAAGATAAGTTTGTTTTTATTTTATTGGATCTGCACTAGTTCAGGAAGGCCTATAAATATAAGATAAGAGCCAAAAAAGAGGTCGTTCTACTCACACTCCCAAATACTCAACGGTGATAACAATTTACTACATATTCTCTTGAGAGAAAAACTACTCAACACACACCTAATGAAGGAAACCAACCCGTCATACTGAAGAAAAGGGTCGAAAAACAGCGAAATTAGAAAAGTTAAGGTCTCGGTCGCATAAAAATATCTACTCATTAATTACATTTTCAATAATGATATTACAATTATTATTTGGATATAACAAATAGAAAAGTTTGTTGCCTTATCCCAAACCAAGTATATTACATTAACAAAATCTAATGAAGAATTAATAAGACTTCAAAAAATAATCGTTAAAAGAGAAAAGTTTTTGCATAATGACAATCAAAGTACATATTTGACTAAAAATTAAGCATTTCATTTTAAAACAAAATAAATTAGTCCTCATTATCATCTCTTTATATCTTTGCTTGAGAATGATATTCTGCAGCCAAGTCGTATTTCATCATGATGTAAAAATATAATTATAAGAAAAATACTTGATCTGAAAAGAATCTATATTATCATGACACTAGTACACAAATATCGTATAACGTCGTAGTTTTTTGGCCTTTCACTTTGAATTCAAAATCGTCGAATTTTGTTAATATTCGAAGTAGTATAGTATCAACAACAACAAAAAACTTCAATTAAACTTTGAATGCGGAACATGAAAATAATCAATCAAAACAAACAAAAATCATACATAAAGTAGTTAATTAACATGCATTTGTATCAAATGAAAGAAAGATTACATGTGATAGGTCGTGAAACTTCGTTCGAGAAAAGTTTGAGAAAAAGGTCTCGCGCTAAGATAAAATGAATGAATTTTTATTCTTCCGCTCAAATTAAAAAGGGAAACTTTTGGTTGAAAAACAATGACGTATTATATGTGATTTAAAAGAAAAAAAAATAAAAAACGAGTTACTTTTTGACTTCTGATTGACAAATAATACGTCGTCGAAACTCTTATAGAATTTGACAACGTCAAATTTTATGAGACTTAGACATTCTACAATTGTATTTATTTACAAAAATGTCACTCTTTTTACACTATTGTGAAAAGAAAGAAAATGGAACGAAGAATCTCAATTAATTTTTTATCTCTCACGATGCTCACAGTTTTCACTTTTCTGTTTGATTTTTTGTTTCAATTTTATGCATTTATTTATATTAGAATATGTGCAACACAAGCCTCTTGTTATGAATGATACAATTTATAATTATTAACTATATATGTAAATGAATTTAAGCACTAAAAATTGACAAAGAGAAACATTAACTATTAACTATTAGTAGTGCTCAACTTTAGTTGGCTGGCAAGAGTAATAAATAAAAAAAAAGTTGTTGTATTGGTTAATGTATGAAGACATATTGACATAAATGTTCAAGTGAGAGATTGGAAAACATCAGCAGCCTACCTTATAACTATTTTAGTATTGAGAGAAATAAAAGGAAACAATAGAAACAGGAACAAGTAGTAAAATAATAGAAAGAAGTAAAAATCGATTTTTACATTTGTATATAAACATTATACATTTACTTTATAAATTACTCAATATCAACAAGAGTAAAACAAAGAGAGAACGTTAATAAGGAAAAAAAAAGTATCTCTAGTCCTTAATATTAGACAGTTTAAAAGAGATAAATAATTCCTTTAAAAGACATTTTTTTTTTAAAATTCTATGAAGGGTTCAATTCTATTTTTCTTGTTTGTTCTTATTAAATATTATGAATTTTGTATTTCTATCAATATATAATTAGAAGAAAGTTTTATAATTATTAAATAATAAGGGCAAATTTGATACATTAGTAATATTGTTTTGAAAATTCAACAAAATAAAATGAGTTAATTACTTTTATTAGTTTGTATGATTATATTAGAAGGGTTTTATATTAAGTATGATAGGATACTTATATTTATGTATATTATATGTTTATAGGTGATTTTAATTATCAGATAATAGAGAGAAAGAATTGCATTCCACCTTGATTATAAGTTATTTTTTTAATTAAGTGATGACAAAATGTTGCATCTAACAATTGATATTAAGGTAAAAATCACTACTTTAGTAAACGTGTGTTTATACATTCACCTTAATTATCATAAATCCTGCCATGCAAGTTTATTAAAGCTCATTGTTCTTATTTAACATTTTGACTCTAGATTTTACGTAAATTTTTGAAGGACTTATCTCCTTTCTTACATCTCTTTAACTTTAAAAGATGATAAAAGAAAAAAATAGTTAAAAATATTTGTAGTTACTAATAGGAAAATTGAAATTTTTTCATGTCTTATATTTTCGATTCCAAACTTTAAAAGTAAATAAATATAATTCATTTAATATTATAACATTACTTCTTTTTTTATGTTTTTAATAGTGTTTTAAACTGACATTTTAATTAAAACGTGGTGTAAGCATTTTAAATATCAATCTACAATATTATTTGATATAAAAAAAATAATACAATTAAATAATAAAAACTATATTTATTTATTTTTAAAGCTTAAAAATTAAATTATTTTAAAATTTGAAATAAAGATAAATTTTAATTATGGGTCTGTTTTAAAATCCCCATATTATATATATATATATATATATATATATATATATATATATATATATATATATATATATATATATATATATATATATAACTTCCATCCATGATATAGTTTATCTCCTCTTCTTTCAGTCTAACGATTAGTGTCGAAAGATTTATTTTTTTGTATCTTATTAATTTTCTTTGATAATCTTTGTTTCTTTGATAAATATTATTACTGCTTTTCTATCCGTGTCTACTATCTGTCTTGTCCACTGTTCTAATTATAAGAACAATGGCCACATGTTCCATCTCTGGTTGTGTCATCTTATTCAATGGCATTATCAAGCATGTTAGCACACTCTCGCCTTGTCGGTGCACCATTTTTGCAATTAAATTCAAGGCAAGTCACTCTGTTAGTGTTAACAAATTTATTTAGTGGCATAATTGTTAAATAAACTTAACTTAAAACACGGGTTTATTTATAATTTTGAAAGAATTTTAATTTTTGTTAAGTGTCAGGTAGTTATATTATTTTGGCTTAATATAATTTTTTGTTTCTATATTTGTTAACTTTGTTCATATGAGACTATTTTTAGTGTTTAATATGGTTTTCAATTTCGTAATTTATGTTTAATTTGGTCTTTTTTGCTGATGACGTCTAAATATTTAACAATTAAGTGTCGACGTAAGCAATCAGTGAATTACATTATAGTTATTAGCTGACATAGCCACTTAAACACATAATGATGTGAATTTGTGATATTTGGAAGTGGTTTTCTAAAATTTAATCAGACATTTCGAGGTTAGTAGATTCCAAAATACAGATTTTTGAAGTGTGAATGTTTTATGGTGGTTTGGTGGGGAAATCTCCAAGAAATCAAACATTGGGTGATTTCTTTGGTGAGGTGGCTACATGTTGAATCTTCTTTGGTGAGGGGGATACATGTTTTGCCTTGTGTGATAAGGAAACAAGTCAGAAGCTAGAAGAAGGATGACTCGAGTGTATTTGTATGGGGAAGCTACATATGAGACTGTAGGAACAACTACAATCAGTTGAGATAGGATACAAGAGTATGACAGAGTCTTTTCATAATGGAGTTCATGGTTTGGTGATGCTCATGATGTTGTTCATGATTAAAATAATCATGATGATGATGTAACTATGAGGGTAATCATGGTATTTGAAATGTTTCAGGTGATGCTATGTGATAGCGATGTTATTATAATAATTATAGTAAGTAGTTAGCATATGTGCTAAGGAGTGGATAAACCAAGGGTATAGGTGTGAGATGTTAGTGATGACATCGAGGGTCAATGATCGAGTAATCCATTGTGATTGGATTGTAATGTGATGTTTAAATTGATATGACTACTATGTATGGGGTGTTTGATTATTATTGATATAATCAATATGTTTATATCTTGTTATTATGATTGTTTTATCGGTAGTTTATTCCATACGTGTTTGTGTTTGTGTGTTGTAAATGATATTATTGACGATGATCATATGTGTTATACGTGAGCATATGATGTTACAGATGGTGCTGAGGCATGATAGATTCGAGAGATGACGGGGGACAAACTTGGAATTTTATCCACAGTTATTACTTTTGAACTTTAAGACAATATAAATGATGTCATTTTATTTCCTTCGTTACTTTTCATTGGACAAATGTTTTGGAACTATTATGTTTTATGACGTGTGAATGTTGAGGTTTTTGAAAATACGTTTCCGTGTTATGTTAAGCTTGAAATTTTTACCAATTTTTGAATAACCCATGAAATCCTGAAAATTGGGACGTTACAGAATTTGTGTCTTTCGGAGATGACTTCAAGGTGGCCATGAAAGGGCTGGAACAATCCAGCATATGTATAAGAATGGACAAGTTGGAGAGATTATGGACATTTACTATGTTTCTGAACTGATGAACAATATTTTAAGCATGAGTCAGATAATGGAAAAAAGGTAATTCGGATTTTATGACGGATTAGGTATTGTATTTTTTAGAGTCAGAAACACTAGGGACATTTAAGATGCTCAAGCTGATGGTGGAAAAGGAAACTGACAAGAAAATTAAAGCATTACGATCTGACATGGGAGGTAAATTTACATTAGCAAAGTTTAAGGAGTATTGTGAAGAGTAGAGGATAAAGTGTTTTCTTATAGCTTCGTATTCACTATAGCAGAATGATGCGGCAGAGAGGAAGAATATGACTATTCTTGATATGGTTCAAACTATGCTTAAAGGGAAAAATATGTCCAAGGATTTTTAGGCGAAGGCTGTGGAGTGTGCTATATATATACAAAACAGGTCCTCAATTCGAAGCTGGATGGAATGACACCATATGAAAGCATGGAGTGGAAGAAAGCTAAGTGTCAAGCATTTTAAAGTTTTCGGAAGCATAACATATGGACATTCCCATGTCAACTCAGAACGAAACTTGATAACAAAAGCAAGAGGTATGTTTTCATTGACTATGATGAATAGGCAAACTCTTACAAACTTTACAACCAGGTTTCAGGCAAAATTCTGGAAAGTTGAGATGTCCAAATAAATGAAAATAGTGAATGAAATTGGGTTAACTTGAAGGAAAAGCCTTCAAGAAGTATGATTTCTGGGAGAAAGGACTCAAATGATAATACCAAATGCTCGGAGGTCACAAATGTAGGGATGAATGAGCATGGTGAAGATGAACCAATGAGGCTCAGATTTTTTGAGTCTAAATAACATTTATAACTTCACTGATGAAATAGATATAATATGTCTATTGACAAGAGTAGAAAATGAAAACTTTGAAGAATTTAAAGATGCTAGCATTGATCCAAGAATACATAGAGTGGATCGGAACAAAGGAAGAAAGAATTTAAGTATAGAGAAGTTTTGTTAAATAAACTTAAATAAAAAAGGGACTTATTTGTAATTTTGAGAAAATTTTAATGTTTTTGTCGTTTTGGTTAAGTATCAAATAGTTATATTTTTTTTATTGATATATTCGGCCAGCTGTGGTATTTGTTAGGAACAGTTGTTGTTATTATGTTTATAGAATCCGGCTCGATAGATAGTTTTTATTCTGCTTCTAGTTACTATTACGTTTTGTTAAAACAGTCTTTGGCATTTACGTGACTATTAAAGCCATCAATACTGAATAAAAAGATTAGACTCAATTTTACGGGAATATTAGAGTGTGTTTGTGACCGGAGATTTTAACAAGATTAATCTTTCAATGATCATGAGTTTCTACTGTGTCACGAATAATTGAACTCTTAAGGGACGAATTTATTGTTCTCTACTATCATTTGTAAAAGGAAATTTCAAATACCATCAAGTTCTAAAATTTCATTGAGCATAAAGACTTGGAGAGGAGAAATAAGAATTAAAATTATCTAAACATACTTAGCTCACTATTCGGATGAAGATCTAGCTCACTATAGCCATGAGAAAGCTGCTGCGGTAAAGGAATTCCTTCAGCAATTTGTGTGAAGAAAAAGAATACATTACTTTTGTGAATTACACATCAAAGATCATATGCCATTCGCAATCTAATTGAGCTTCTTACTTAGATAAGACATGCCATGGATTAAGTATATAAACTAGTTCAAAATTGTACTGATCATGGTTATCAAACTCTCGAGTTAACTCGTAAACTCGTACGAGTTTACGTTTTCAGACATAGCTTCCAAGTTAACTCGAAAGTAAACTCGTTTTTTACATAAACTCGGTAGAATTGACTGTGAAATCGGTAAGATCGTGTAGAATCGCAAGTTTAGAACGATTCTGTGAGTTTGAAAGTTATATATTCAATGAAATGCATCAAAAATAATGACAAGAATCCAAGTATTTATGTTTTACAATATTTATTTTTATGAACAATATGACTATAAATTTTATTTATTTAAAGTTATATATTTTTGTAGACTTAATTGAATTAAGATATTTATATAATTTTTTTCATCTGAAGTAAGTTCTTACGAATTTATAAGTTTAGTTTACTCACGAGTTTATATAAACTTTCGAATTTGATAACATTGGTGCTGATGTTTTTTCTCTTTTCTGTAATATTCTTTGCACATATTCTGCATATTGGATCCTTGTTTTGGATAAAGCTACAATGTTATGGTACACCAAAGGTTTGTACACTAACCTAAGAATTGAAAGCAAGTGACAAGCATTAAAAAACATGAAGGGAAATTATATATTATAGGTATCTGCCAGTTTACATTAAGAACCAAACCAAAAGTTTTAATAAATTTATGATGCAGGAATCACTAGTTTGTACTGGTGCTTCTAACCCTGTTAAATCCAGGATGAACAAATGGAAATCCTGCTTGGTATGGTCTATTACTTCTTCCACTGAGGAATCCTTTGAACAACAACCTAAAAGGCCATCATAGCAAATATATCAATCCACCAGATCTACTGCAAACCAATCCTAATTTTGAAAGTAATCACTCAATATTTTTGTCTCATTCTTTACACCACTCTTGATACACAGAACGACTAATTATAGCACAGAAAAAAGAAAACATAGCTATTTAAAGTGAAGCTTGAATTTGAAAGATACCTTGCCAGAGTTTTCTTTGTTTCCAACAATAGTTTGACAAGCCAACCTCCAAGATTCAGGTTTCTGTTTAAAATGCTCCAAAGCTTAGAATTAGAAGATACAGAAATTTCAAAACTTACCATTATATCACCTCAGAGTAAGATGATCTTTCTAAGAAATTGGTATTACAATAAAAAAAAGGGGCTATAAATCATCAGTAATTCACTGTTCCATTGGATAAGATGGAAGTGCATGTTAGAAAGTGGATTTAAGCCTAATTGAACCTCACAATAAACATCTCGTATGTGATAGTAGAAATTGGGTGGTCCAATAGTAGCCCGATAGCGGGTGGAACAGAAATGTCCTAGAAATAAGAATATCCCTAGAATAGTCTCTTAAACTTGATACCATATTAGAATATAGGTTTTTAAGCCTAACTCAACTCCATAACTGGCTTATAAGGTGAGATTTGCATATATGGTGTGCATTCAATTCAATGACCATAATATCAAATCATTATCTCGAAATATGAAATTTCTTCACTGGCTTAGGATAGGAGAATTCCAATCAGTTAGACCTTAAATAGCTTATTTCATTCTTTCTAATAATATCCAATATTCAACTATAGATTTAAGCAGTTAAAGTTGAAGAATGACTCGAACAAAACGTTCTTGTGTAATGAATTTGAGAGGGAGAAAAAACATGCCTTCTTGAGATATCTGAGTTCCGTATTGGTTCTTTCATTTAAAAGATCTTTTCCTTCAATAATCTGCAACAAAAGAATCATTTTACAAATTATGTGATCACTGAAATAATTGAATTTTGAAGTTAGTATCGGCTTAATAATGGAAAATGTTATCATGATAACAACAAAACTATTTACCTCTACGATGCAAGTTCCACAGCTACCTCCTCCTCCGCAGTTCATCAGTTTCCCCTGCTCTTCATGAAGTTAAAATTTAACAGCTACATAAATATTATTTAAATGAGTACTTGATCAGTTTTGCTGTATTGAATTTGAGTTAATTCATATAAAGTTTGAGTTTCTTATTTTTTTTAAACGATGTTGTTAAAAACAATGGATAAGCAATTACTATATGAAAGATTTTTTTTATTAAAAATAATAACAAAAATGCGTTGATAACATTAGATTATATATTTTTAATAAATTATTTACCTATTTTTATAACAATAATTATTACAAAATTGAATTTTAATTTAATATTCTAAATTTAGTTAAATGCCATGTTTTCATTTAATAATGAATTGAAAATCTTTCTACACCTTACTACTTATCAATCTATAAAACGGAGTAGATATCTTAAACGAGTATTAAAATAAAAGTAGATTTCTTAAAAATCAACTCACAAAGTTTATACAAAATTTACTTCATTTCACATAAAAAAATAAAAAATATTGAAAAAACTAAAGGCAGGATAGTTACATAAATTAAGGGTTTAATAAAAGGTATTATATATCCGCATAAAAAATTGCGCTGTCAACTATTTAAAATTAGTTGTTTTAATACTTCTCATGTTACTTTTTTAATCAGAATTTTTTTTTAGTCGTGGTCTTTGTAAATATTTATTATAAGAATTATCTGTGTAACTAAAATTTTGATTAAAGAATAACAAAAAAACTAAAATATTACATCTAAATTGTCTTATTAAAAATACTTACTAGCAAACTTTAATATACTTTTGATTACTTAAAATTATGAACATCACATAATTTTTAAATTTTTAATACGATAAAAGAAGTTTCTTGCTAAATACTAATTTTCCTTCTCGATTATTAACACTATGTTTTGTTTTTTGGTATACAACACATCTTGCATTCTTTTAAAGAACGTTTTTTCACATGTAATAAATATATAATGGTGACTATTCAATCGGATTGTTATATAAATTTTATCTTTGTCCCTTTATTTTAAAATAATTTATTTTACTACTTTTACAAATTAATTTTAAGTTCTTTTAAGTTTTATAAATTTAGACTCCAAACAGCATCTTCAATGCAGGATTTTATTACATTCCCTCATAAAGTTTTATTTTATGGCAGATATAAAGACTTGCAAATTTTACTTTACCAAAAAGTTATTATAAAACTCATATTTTAATAATATTTGGCTTAATATAATTTTTGGTCTTAATTTTTGTCAACTTTATTCGAAATGATCCTAATTTTTTTAGAATGTTTAATGTAATCTTTTATATCGTGATTTATCTTCAATTTAATCTTTTTGGCAAACGTCGATAAATCGTTAACGACTAAATGTTCACCTCCATCTGCACCTCCCTTGCCACTACTCACGCAGTCAGAAAAAAAACGAATAATTAGATATAGAACATAACTCTCAATCGTAGAGACAACCCCAAAACGTAGCCATCAACCTCAATTGCAAACGTTGAATGATTAAGAACATAAAATCTCCCAATCGAAAAACCCTAAATCCCCATTTCTAATTTCGCAAACAAGATCAGTAAAACCCCAAAAAGAAAACCAAAATTCCTTTAAGCGAAGGAGAACCCTCTACAGATAGGGTTGATGCGCGAGCCTGAAACAGAGAAGAGAAGAATGGTTCCCCTACCTCCACGCGAACTTGAATTAGAAGAAAGAAAAGCAAAAGAAAACCTTCCCTAGGAGAGAACTTTGCACGAGAGAAAAATGGCACCCAAGACCAATTCCTCCGTGAGGAAGGAAGGGAAAGAAGCTTGAAGCTTCTAGGTTTTGCTTACAGTAAATGGAGAAAAGAAGAGATTGAGGAAGAATCTCTGCCCTAAGGCTAGGTTCCCAGATTCTAAAAGAACAAAGTCTTGACCCTTGGATTCTCTGATAAAATGCCCTCTATTGAAAAATTAAAATCATAAATGCAATTTACTCATAAATGAAGTGGCCAAGATGAAGATGACAAGAGGTAACCATGCTAGATAAAATAGGTTACATCATTTATTGATTGTTGACTCTGACAGATAAAATAAGTTACATCATTTATTGATTGCTGACTCTGACACTATGTCATTAACGATTTAAAAGTCATTTGCCAAAAAGACTAAATTGGACATAAAGTACGATATATGGGACTACATTGAACATTCTAAAAAAATGAAGACCAGAAAAGAGGAGATTGGGGAATAATCTCTCTTGTGTGGCCTTAAGGCCAGGTTCCCAGATTCTAAAAGAACAAAGTCATTTATTGATTGCTGACTTTGACACAGTGTCTTTAACGATTTTAAAGTCATTTACCAAAAGGACTAAATTGAACATAAATTACGATATATAGGACCACATTGAACATTCTAAAAAACTGAGACCAGAAAAGAAAAGATAGGGGAAGAATCTCTCTTGTGTGGCCCTAAGGCTAGGTTCCCATATTCTAAAAGAACAAAGTCTTGATCCTTATTTGGGTTCTCTAATAAAATGACCCCCATTAAAAGATTAAAAAAACATAAATGATGAAGTGGCCAGGATGAAGATGACGAGAGACAATCACGTCAAATAAAATAGGTTACATCATTTATTGATTGCTGACTTTGACACTATGTCATTTTAACAATTTAATCGTTGTTTGCCAAAAGGACTAATTTGATCATAAATTACGATATAAAGGATTACGTTTGAACATTCTAAAAAAAAAATGAAATGAGAACCATTTCAAATAAAGTTGACAAAAATTAGGACCAATAGTATTAAGTCATAATACTTTATTTTAACAATTTAACATTAATTCAACTTTTTTGTATAAGGTTTAGGCTTTAAATATAACATTCTGATTAAAAAACTATACTAGAGATATTTTAAAACTAAAATAATTCAAAATAATATATATATATATATATATATATATATATATATATTAACATGATAAATTTTTGTTTTTATTAAGTATTAAATATTTTTTTATTTTTATCTAACCTTTTACCTTTTTACTTTTACCGCTAAATTATAATTTTTATTTATTTTTGGATAAATTTTAACTCTTCGGTCAATTATTTTTTTAAGAAAAAAAAATTGATTAACGAGTTTAAAAAATATTATAAAACAACAGCTCTAATTAGTAAATTAAAGATAAAAAAGATGAAAATAATAATAAATTATTTTGTTTATAACAAAATCAAAGAACATAAACTTAAATAAAAATAAGAAATAGTTTGAACCTCAAGTAAAACAAAATTTTTTAATATAAAAACTTAATTAAAAATAACGAAATCTATAAAATAAAGTTAATTTAATCTTTTTAAATATGGAAACCATAAAATAAATTATATAACTATAGTAAAAGTAGTTAAACCTGCTAATAAGGAAGAAAAACTAGTGCATATATAGTCATTGAAAATGTGGTGCAAAAGGAGTTAGTGGTTGTGGTGGAGTGAAAATCATGTGGTATGAGACATACGTAGGTGGCGTAAAGCTCGATCTTGTTATCCGTCATGATGTTCCTCAACAGCTTCTCCCCGCTTATCGCTTTTGCTTTTTCCACCGGATACTTTCCATCACTCTCCGCTTTCGGCTGCAACAAACCGTTTCCACATTTTTCATTTCAAATTCACTAACCCTAATTAACTCTATTCGCATATGCTAAATTATCATGAACAAAGTGAGAAGACAAATCGAAGGTGTGTAATTCAATTGAAATTAGGTAGAAATGGAATTAGTTGAAGGTTACCCCGATGAATTCGAGCTCTATTTCTGGAGGAGATTCCGGCGAAGTGGCGGCCATAGCGACGGAGTTGGCTCGCCTCCGGGGAAAATAGGCAGTGGAATTCCGGCTGTCGGCGGCGAGGGAAATGGTGGTGAATAAATTCATGGAAGCCATTCTGTTTTGTGTTATCGATGGTTCGCGCAAACTGTTTTTGTGATGTAAAGTGCAATGGCCAATGTGGTGGTGTCTGAGTGTGCGAGATATCGTACTTTATGCTCCGTTTTGTATTTATATGTGACGCTCTAGAACTCGCTCGTTCCTACATAGCTAAGTGAAAATATTTATGAATTCCAAGTTTAAGTCGATCAGAGAATAATTTTACTCTTGTTTAAAGCTCAGTCTGGTTCCCTTTTTTTTTTTATCTCGTGACGGATCGACTTACTCCTCATATTACATAAATGTTTCGGATATGGGATCTGAGACCGAACTCTTCAAGCTTTCCTTCAGTCTCCCAATCGTCTGTCTAACATACGCCAAAGGTTTCCACTCAAAAGACCTAACGGTGGTGATCTGCAATAAAACACTTCGACACTCAAGTCAACTAGGTCACAAGGAGATCAAAGTGAATACAATTAGATCAAAAGTGAGTTACCTTGTTGTTAAGTTCCTATTTATACATATTAGGCCTAACAATCAGCATTAACTGCTCGTAAATATGTATCTCCCATTTCCCTTTATGCAATATTGTCAATTAATGACATTAATTACCTTTTAACACTGCCTTCCTCAGTTCTTTACTGCTCAGTCCGGTTCCCCTCTCTTTGTCTCACGACTGGCCAATCCTTTCCTACCCTTCGATATGAATCCGACCGATCGGCCTATTTCTCATACTACACTTACCATGAAGAAAATAGTTTTTCTTTTATTGTTTCACAAGATAAAAAGTATTATAAAATTTTAACAAGAATGTTTACTGGGTTGAATATTGAATTTTGTTTCAAGTGTATTGTTCACTTAAAATAATTTTTTGATGATACATTCTAATAAAGTTATCTTTGTGTTTCGATAATCTATCCATCAACCCATTGGAAGTACTTACCATATCCAATTTTCATAATAAACTAATTTATACCTATAATATCTATAACTTGAAAATAAAAATAATATAATCACCAAAATTGAATATGTAAACAGATTGTTGATATAAAAAATGTCTACATCTTTTTTTATTAGATGCGTTACATTTAACACATTTAAAATTACCAATTGCTTCAGTTCTTCTTTTGTAATAATTACACACTGGAAAACTCTATCCATCATTCTCTAAATTAAATTTGATAATGATTGCAAGAGTGATACATCTTTCGTGATTAAAAACTCACAAACTTGTTTTACATATGCTTTATATATGAATGTTTCTTTTTATATTGTGATGAGTTGTTGACTTAGAGCTTGACACAAGCTCAACTCATTTGTATAATTCAAAAATTGAAAAAAGTAAATAACAATAACTTAATAGCAAAAATGACCAAAAATACATACTGTTACTAGTATAGTAAAGAGAAATAATAATAGTTATTTTTATACGCAGTGGTTCCACAACCGAGACATATACAGACGGGATAAAAATAGATAGACTTTTTGCCTCGGTTCTAAACCGAGAAAAAAAGGTTTGTACTTTTGTCTCGGTTCAAATCCAATCGAGGTAGTAGAGGATTTTTTTTCACCATCCGCGAGGTTAGTTGTTAGCCCCTGGCTGCAATCCATCAACGCTCATTGCTCCATCTCACACCATTATCATCAAAGATTCCCAATTGTAAAGAACAAAGAACAAGGATAGCGTGCTCCCACCACCACCTGCAGAGAATCAATCAAACACCACCACTCCTATAGAGAATCAATCAAACATAAAATAACCCAATCAAAATCAGAAAAAGGGGAGGGGAGGAGGCTTCCTTCTTCATTGTGAATCAGAACGGAGAAAAGAAGAAGAACAAGAACGACCACCGTGCCCTTGCGTCCCCGCCCCGTCTTCGTCGCGCCTCCATCGCACCATTGATGATCGCTTCAGGTTGGTTGTTCGCTCGATACAAAGAACCCTAGGCTAGGTTGGATGCACGACTTGAAGCAAGACAAATTAGATTAAAGAAGAGGAAGGAAGCCTCCCTCTCGAAAACGTGAAAGAAAATGGGAGAACAGCAAGGAGTGATGCAACTTTTGTTTGAAAATGCTTTTGTTTGCAAAGTTTAACCCTAAACAAATGTTATTACCCCAGTTATTTTTTTAACCAAGGTAATAAGGGTCTACAGCCTCGGTTCTATAAAGAACTGATGCCTAAACCCTCTCCAAAAAAATTCAGTTATTTTATGCCTCGGTTCTTTAAACAATTGAGATAGTAGACCTTTGCGATAATTACAAGAATGTCACCGTACTATTTTTTTGCTTCAGTTACAACTAAACCGATGTCAAATGCGCGAGTTAAAATTCTTTTTTTTACTAGTGTGCTTCATTTCTTTTATTTGTGGAAAATCTTGATCCATCAATAACTTGGTACCATGCCAAGAGTTGGATGTAGACACCAACCATGGTCTTGAGAAAGTTAATAACTTAGTTAATTCACATGTAAGGCAATATATACTACATAATTGTATTCTTACCAGAAACAGACTTGATTTTGACTTGTGTCAAGATTATCACATAAATACCCATATTTTTATGTTCTATCTCAATAATCCATAAACTTTGTTGCACAAAAAATTCAATAAAGTGCAACCAATCGCAAAACCATTATATATTACAATTTCAAGTGTATTAACATAATTAAATACACACTAAATAATGTAATTCAAACAAATTATTTTACTCACCTTAGATAAGACGTATCAAAGAAAACATTTGTAGGGTTTGGATTGTTTTTCATATTGTGCCGAATTTAAATTACATTTAAATGGATAAGTTAAACAACTAACATCAACATAAGATATATGGAAAATAACAACATAAAAAAACAAATTTCACGTACTAATCAAGATAACAATATAAAAGTCACAATCCTTCCTTTTAAAATTGAATGCTTTCATAGGAATATTAGAAAGTAGTTGTACTTTAATGACAATAGCACCAATATACAATAAGTTACAAACATGATCACATATCTAATATTGTGTCTTGTTCTTTAGAATTTTAAAATTATGTATGACGTAAGTCTCATTCTTTACTAATCTATCCTCCCACGCAACTAGATCTTCTTTCTTAACCATAAATAGTATAAGGTCACTCTACAACACATACAATTGTGTGAAAATTTCAATAAAGTATACATAATAAAAGTGACAAAAACTTTGATCTACAATAAATAAGATTAGCAAAAAGGGACATATTCGACGGGCCAGGTCGACAACCTAACAACTCGTGGATGGGTGTTGCTCCCTACACCTCCCCAAGTGGAATCTGTACCTCCACACTATTTTTATTTATTTCAAAAATATTCTACACCTCCTTATATTTTCTTTTATTCCAAAAATACCCTACACCTCCCTATTATCCTTAACAATCTTTCTCTTTCTCTCTCTACATTAATGGAGCATTTACATGACTCATTAACGGAGCATTTACATGACTCAAATTTGAAATTGTGATATATTTTTTTAAATAAGTTTGATTCAATCTTATTTTTACTGTTGAATATATATTTTTCTTTTCAAATTACTTAATAAATGGTAAAATTTTGTTCTAAATTTCTAGGAAAATGTTTATATATATGTGTGTTTTTTTACATATAATATATATAATTTTTAACATTATATTATGTTTTAACTCATTGACATGTTTGATTCAAATAAAATGAATAAAATATTTAATTTATTAGATAAATAATATAAAACTATTATTAAATACTTAAAATATAAAAAAAATATTATTTATTAAAGATTTAGAATTTATTTAGTTCTTTCGTCGTTATAAAGTTAGTATATAATAATAATAATATATCATTATTTACTATTAATATTATTATGTTTATTATTTTGTATTTTGCATCTGACTTTTAATTTTATAAAATAGAAATGATGAAAGTGCTAATATTAAAATTTTCTTTAAATTTTATGTTAAAAATTATAGATATTATATATAAAAAAACCCACGTATATATTAAAACGAAAAAATACAAGAAAAAAAAGAAGAGAAAATACTTGACCAGATGAAGAAGGAAATAGAAACAAAGCTAAGAAAACCCTAATAATTATAAGAAAATAAACACATTAAATAAAACATTTAGAAAATAAAAAGAACTTACTTTCCTTTCTATACTCTCGTCAAACCAAGAGGAAGCCAACCAACCATGGAAATAACAATAAAACCCAATAAATAAATAAATAAATAAATATATATATATATAATTATTTTATATGAGATATTTTGGATTTTCTTCCTAGAATACTATTTTCTGATATAGTTGATTTTACACTTATTTTAACTATAAAAAAAGTGAGTTTCAAAAAATAATTTTCCTATTTTAGACAAGAGTATGAACGTGTATAAAAGTAGTACTTAAAAGTTGTGAACTTCAGTTACCACTTAGACCATTCCATCTTCCAAACTGAACCAAATGCTCTCTCGTTCTCTGAAATCCCCACATTCCCTCTTCTCCCTCCGTTCATTACCCTGTACTCCAAACCCAATCACAACCCCAAACCCTATTCCTAACCTAAACCCTTCCTTCCGACCCTCCCCACACCGTCTCTTCTCTTCTTCATGGCTATCCGAACCGGGAAATCCAATCATCCAATGGCCCTCACTACCCAAACCAAACCCTCCTCCAAATTCCAACCCCAACCCTAACCCCGTACCCGACCCTACCTCTCCGAACCTAAACGCCTTCTCCCTCATTTCCAACCTCTTCACGGACCCTTCCGTCTCGCCCGGTCCGGTCCTCCACGCCCAACTCGACCGCTCCGCCATCGAACCGGACCCGGCTTCCCTGCTCGCCGTCTTCGACCGCTTTGGCTCGTCCCCCAAGCTCCTACACTCGCTCTTCCTCTGGGCCCAGACGCGACCCGGCTTCAGGCCCGACCCGAACCTCTTTGACGCTGTCGTCAATGCACTCGCAAAGGCAAGGGACTTTGACGTCGCATGGAAACTCGTTCTCGATCACGTCGGTGGAGATGGGGAAGAAGAAAACGAAAGCTTGGTTTCCGTTAGGACCTTTGCCATCATGATTCGACGCTATGCTCGTGCAGGTAACGGATTATGTTCTGTGATTTAGCGTTTCGGATTGTTCAATTTCAGTTTCGGTTTCGCCAATGTGTTTGAGAGTTTTCAGAACTCAAATTGAGTGCATTGTGTGTGTTTGGGGTTGGATTTGCGAAGTAGGGTTTGTTGAAGTTGGTTTTCATGAGTTGAGAAGTGGGTTTATAGACTTCTTAATTTTTAATTTAGAAAGTGAATTTGCTGTAAAAGAAAAATTTGTAAAAGTAACTTTCTTTGGATTCATTTATAAAAACCATCTTGGGCTTATCAATGTAAGTTCTTTGCACTTCAAGTTTAAAAGGAATAGAACCTAAGAATTTTTTTCATATGACTCATGTTTTTTTTATCCAAATAAACTCAATTTAAAAAATAAATGAAGGAAATTACCCTAATGAATCCTTTGCTAATGTGTTCATGGCAATAGATTTTTTCACTGTTCGTGTACTGAAATTGGTTCTGGAAAATCTACTTTTATTCTTTGTTTGTTGCTCTTATAGTAGAAACACAGGTCAAAAGGGATATGAATCTTTGTAATTGTTTAAAATTGCTGAATTTTAAGTTGGTATACTACTACAGCCAATCTATTTACGAATTTTCATAACTCAAATTATGTGTGTAGTGTTTTTCAAAAGTATTCTGTTTCTTTCTCTAACGATGAATGTTTTTTCTTTCTGAAAAAATAATCAGGTATGTCCAAACTTGCAATCAGAACTTATGAATTTGCGAAAGATAAAAAGTCCATTGTGGATTCTGGCTCAGAAATGAGTTTGTTTGAGATATTGATGGATTCACTTTGTAAAGAAGGGTCGGTGAGGGAAGCTTCAGAGTATTTCCTTTGGAAAAAGGAGTTGGACTTAAGTTGGGTTCCTTCTATTCGGGTTTATAACATAATGTTGAATGGATGGTTTCGATCGAGGAAACTTAAGCAGGGCGAGAGACTTTGGGCAGAGATGAAGAAGGAGAATGTGAGACCGAGTGTTGTGACATATGGTACCCTTGTGGAAGGATATTGCCGGATGCGACGTGTCGAAAAAGCACTCGAAATGGTTGGTGATATGAGCAGGGAAGGAATTGCACCAAATGCAATTGTATACAACCCAATAATTGATGCACTAGCAGAAGCTGGAAGATTCAAAGAGGCTTTGGGTATGTTGGAACGATTTCATGTTTTGGAAATTGGCCCTACTGACTCAACATATAATTCTCTCATAAAAGGGTTTTGTAAGGCTGCAGATCTTGTTGGTGCTAGTAAGATTCTTAAAATGATGATAAGCAGGGGCTTCATTCCAAGTCCCACTACCTATAACTACTTTTTTAGGTACTTTTCAAGATGTGGAAAAGTTGAGGAGGGGATGAACCTGTATGCAAAGTTGATTGAGTCTGGTTATACCCCAGACCGGTTAACTTACCATCTTTTGGTGAAGATGTTATGTGAAGAGGGGAAGTTAGACATGGCAGTTCAAGTTAGCAAGGAAATGAGGCATAATGGATATGACATGGACTTGGCTACCAGTACCATGTTAATTCATTTGCTCTGCAAAATGCATAGGTTGGAAGAGGCTTTTGCTGAATTTGAGGACATGATAAGAAAGGGTATAGTTCCTCAGTATCTCACTTTCCAGAGAATGAAAGCTGAGCTAAAGAGACAAGGTATGACTGAAATGGCTCAAAAGCTTTGCAAATTGATGTCTTCTGTTCCCTATTCTGGGAACTTGCCAAATACTTATGGTGGAGACAGAGAAGATGCTCTTACACGGAGAAAATCTATAATTCGGAAAGCTAAAGCATTTTCTGATATGCTGAAGGACTGTAAGGATCCCAGTGAGCTTCGTCAGTATAGAAATTCATCAGAAAATGCTGTCTCAAGCACAAAATCTATGATAGTGGAGATTGAGGGAAAATGAAATTCAGTAGAAACTTCTATGATCTCAGTAAGCACTAAGCAGGGATCAATTATGGAAAGTTTGAAACACATGGGATTCAGTTTGCATTTATTCATGTTCAAAAAATTCTGCTGTGCTTCGCTATGCAATTTGCAGGCATGACAACGAGGTTAATACGGGGATCAGTGAACTGATTTACTGCTGTCATGACTACATTAACAGGCGCAATCTGGGTCAGTTATACAGAAAGTAACTTCTTGGGAGCCACATTGCGGGTAATTTATCAATGAAGATGACATCAACTGAATGCTAACAGATCATAAATTATTGTTTCTTGGAAGAACTTGACTTATCCCAATTACACACTATTTAAGAAGGCTAATTGATGGCTTTAAGAATTCGCAATTGTGGTTATTTTATTCTGTGCAGGAAAGTGTCATAAATTGTTGTTTCAGACAATTGCTTTCCTCTGCCTCTCTCTGGGTATGCTCAGAAAAAGGTCATCAGACTTCAAAAGCTTCAATCCAGAAGAGATTGTGATGATATATATATTGCATTCTTTAATGTATATTAGATTTATTTATCAAAAATATTTTTTTAGGATGAAGTTCGATGTATTATGTATGCTTTTACCCAATATTGTAGAGTCTATTATTGTAGGGCTTCTCCTTACACCATCCCACACACTTCTCCTGTACCTCTTCAATTTTTTTTTTCTAAAAATACCTTTGGGTAAAAATTTTGTTACTTTTACCATATACTTTTTTTACTTTTATTTAAAATCTTAAATCCTTACTCCTTTGTATTCACCTTACTTTAACCATTATTTTTTATTTTGAATACAATTTATATTAAATATTATTGTATAGGATCGATGATATATCAAGTTGATTTTTCACAACAAAAAATTAAATAAATTAGGACTCTATCACGACTTTGATGTCTATCAACCGGCTCAGATTAATTTACCTTAAATGGTGTGAGACGTTACGGTGGGAATATGGTGGCAGCAAATATCTACTGCAAGCGTTAAGTAAATGTTAAACTTAACGCTGAAGCTCAAGATTTAATATCGAGAAGCATCTAAACGAAACAATGGTATAGAATATTGGTATAACATGCTAAATGCTATCAAATGATATATGAATATATGACATCACAATTGCATCTAATACATAAACTTAAAGAGCGCTAAATATTATAGAACTCTTAATAAAGCGCCTAATTATCATAACATTTGATTATAGAACTCTTAAGAGAGTGTCAAATTGTCATAACATTTGATTAAAAAGATAAAGTGTCTGAACACAAGTAAAAGTAAATGTCTTTACAAGTTACTAAAAACAAGAAAACGTCAAATAATTATACTAAGCACTTAAGTCTTCTAACGCATTAAATGCCTAGATCATTTAATGGTTTGAATGCATGTACATACTTTTTGTCTGTTGTGTTGTGCTTTCTTTTTCTATGCAGATTATCAACTTTATTTAAAAGCCTTCTCATAATCAGAAGAAGAATGTTTAGAGACATAAGGATATTAAAAGAATGTTTCATACATGCCTTTTGCCTATCTCATCTGTACACAACATAATTGTTCTGCAAGGAAGCAACATAGCTTCTGACTCTAAGCTAAAGCTCTGATTAATGGTCATCTCTCTCGAAGACTATATAAAGAAGACTCGCAAAAGAGAAGAAAATAATAAAAAAAGAAGAAGAAAAGAGAACAATTCTTTGAATCATTACGCTGATGCTCTACCTCTAAGTTTATATCATCTAAAGCCTTTTGTTCAAAGAGAAAGAACTTTACAAGCCTTCAGAAGTACATTGTATTATTCATATATCCTCTCTAATAGAGTTGTCTTCTGTCTTGTAAGAAACCAAAACACTTGTTATGTTATATTCATAAGTGAATTCAAACACTTTTATTCTTTAACTCATTGATGTTAAATGTTCTAGACATGTTGTCTAGTGTGGTACTAGGAGTGGTTAAACTCGTTTTAGTCAGGTTGACTAGGGTTGGAACCAAAAGTGACTGATAATACTTGTATACTAGGAGTGGTTTGTACTTGTTGTAATCTTTGTAAAATATTAATGGAACCCTTTAAGAGGTCTTAAGGGAGACTAAATATAACTTAAGTTGAACGAACTAGTATAAAAATATTTGTGTTATTATTTTTCTTGCTTATAAAGTTTTCATAAACGCTTTATTGAAAATGCATAAGTCTAACAACTATTGCACATAATATAATCCTTGCAATTGTAATTAAACGTTGATTTGCTAAAAAGTTTAAAACACTATTCAACAACTCATCTCCCCCCTCTTTCTCGAGTTTTCCTGCATATCAAAAGTATTATTTAAAATATTCACTCTTAGTTAGATAACTTGAGTATTTTTATTTTCTTTAGAACATAATTACTTTTGGTTAAGACTTGAATGTTTTTTAAAAGGTCATTACTCATAATTAGAAGAGTTTTACAAAGAAATAATTATATAAATAATTGTTTTTCTCACTACAAAAGTGAAGTACCATTTTTCAATGGATACAAGGTTTATACACTCTAGTTTATTAATGAACCCAAACAATATTATTGTGAAACTATAGGAATATAAAAAACTTTTGAGCATTAATATTGATAATGAACCCAAACAATATTATTGTGAAACTATAGGAATATAAAAAACTTTTGAGCATTAATATTGATAATGTTTGGACAACTCTATCATTCTTTTTTTCTTCAAATTTAAAAGATTTCTTTATATAAAAAATTGAGGAAAGAGTAGTTGCAAGATCAAGTTTTCATCTTTAAGGTTGTGTTCACCTGAGGAGAAGAATTTGGGGAGTGCGTGGATGAATTTGAGGGTGAATTAATTATTGTTTATTTGAGTATATTTGAATGTAAATGAGAGTGAATTTGGAATTAAAATTTATGAAAATTAGTGTAGGATTTGATTGATGTGACAGATAAAATTTTTTTGTTTAATTGATAGAAATTGAAGATTACCAAAATGTTTCTGATTATTAAAGTAACATAAAATAGTAATTGTTAGGTTTAAACCATTTAGTTGTCCCTAATTTTGGGAGGTTTTCCCATTTTGATCCCCGTCTTATTAGAATCCCCAATTGAGTACCTATAAGTGCTAATTTCAATCAATTAAGCCCCTGTTGTTAAATTTAGTTAACGGGGTTAACTTTTTTGCACAGCTGGAAGGATGACCTGTTAATTTATGTAAACGTGACCTATTTAGAGTTGAAACGTGACATGAATTAGAGTTAAAATTGATTGAAATTAGCACTTATGGGACTCAATTCATGCCACGTTTCAACTCTAAATAGGCCACGTTTATAGAAATTAACAGGTCATCCTCCCAGCTGTGCAAAATAGTTAATCTCGTTAACTAAATTTAACGGCAAGGGCTTAATTGATTGAAATTAGCACTTATAGGGACTCAATTGGGGATTCGAATAAGACGAGGATCAAAATGGGAAAACCTCCCGAAAATAGGAACAACTAAATGGTTTAAACCTAATTGTTAATGTTATATTTTGTTGTAAAATAGTTTATATAAAGTAAAAAATTAACATTAATTATTAAAATTAAATTTAAAAATGTAAAAAAATAATAATTTAGTAAAATAAAATTATTTTAAATTTAATAATTTTTGTAATATAATTTACTACGTATGATTTGTAATATAATTAATATTTTTTTAAATATAATATTAAATGCTGTTAAATATTTATATATCAGAATCTAAATTTTAGAAGTAATTTAATAATTCAAATCAAATGTATTTTATAGGTTATAATAATGAATTACAAATAGAAGAATAATAATTAATATTGAAGAATAAAAGAAAGATTAAAAAGAAAATATAAAGTTGTTGCTGAAACAGGTACTGCATTATGTATTTTCTTTCTTCCACACGTTACTTGCAGAAACAGACACAAGTAATGTTGTTGTTGATCTGTTACGTACCATCCCTTTTCTGCATTTTCCCTATTTCTTATAAATCACAATACTTTCTGTCCATTGCCTGGTAAGACATGAGTTGGGATTGCTTGAACATGCAGAAATGTGTTGGTGATTGCTTGAACATGCAGAAATGTGTTGGTGATAGTGGATCTCTGACCGGAAGCCAAGGCAGTTGGATCCTCCACCTTCATCGCATATAATCCAGCGTCCACCACCAAAGCAACTTCCAGCTTCGTCGAACATGACGCCTGCACCTCCACCATGAAGCTTTGAAGCTTGGAAATGCTTCAACCTCGAACCGAATTTGGGAATCAAATATACAATGGGGAACCGAATAACAACAACAACTGGGAATCAAATACAGGGGTCATGTAAATTCTTTCCACCCCTGGAACCGAATACGAGTGGAAGAGAACCGAATATTCCTCCAAAATATTTCATTTCAGCCACTATTCTTCATCTTGTTCAGCTTCAAACTTCATCTTCAACCATCATCTTCGTATGAAATCGGTTATGTCATAGTTAGAATGGATGTAAATAAGCTTCACGAGGACTTGGACTGGAATTACATAATAGGCAAAAAGTTAAAGAAGACATTGTATCGTCAATCCTTGCAAATCGTTGCACTCTCGCATGTAATGAAAAATTGATAAATTGAAACAGTGAGGAAATCACAGACAATAGAATACTGATATCGTAAGGAATTTCTGGTATATTAATAACAGAGCTGTCTCAGATTGCACTTCCTATGAGTTCAAATGAGATCATAGAGAATCAATCCAATAACAAGAAATTGCAAACAGAAATGGAAGAATAGCACTAGTACAAGTTCAACAACGAAAAGGAATTACGCCCAAGAGAGAGAGAAGAATAATTTCCATTCATTGCCTACCCTCTCTCCTACCCCACCATCTGCTATATAACTAATTTCATTCCAGAAGATATCCTCTGAAACGTGTATTTGGTTGCCTCACACGTTTCCCTTTTTCTTCCACGTCATTTCCATAAGGTGCTGCCACCTGTTCTTGGTTGTGTCTGCTGGCCTTAGTCTTTTCTCCCGCTTCTAGAACATTTCCCTCATCTATTCTTGTTACACTGCTTCCCCCTTTAAATTGAACCTTGTCCTCAAGGTTAAAGTGTGGATAACCCGCAACTATATCATCTGTGTCTTCCCAAGTTGCATCATGTTCCCCTAAACCTTGCCACTGTACCAGTATTTGAGGAATGTGGTTGTACCGCGCATAATTTGCCTCTTCCTGAGCACTCGGAAGGGTGTTAAAATAGGACCTTCTACAACTGTCGTTAAAGGCAATGGAACATAAACCACATCAGTAGCTCCTTTGAATTCTTTTAGCTGAGAAACATGAAAGGTGAGGTGTATCTTGGCATGAGGAGGTAAAAGAAGTTTGTAAGCTACTGTGCCGATTCTCTGCATAATAGGAAAAGGTCCAAAATAGCGAAGACCTAACTTTTGATTTTTTCGCAAGGCAACTGAGTGCTGCCGATATGGCTGTAACTTAACCAACACCGAATCACCAATCTCAAATGCCTTATGAACTCTTTTCTGATCAGCATATTTCTTCATCCTTTCCTGAGCCTTAATCAAATTCAACTTTAATTGAGCCAAAACANCATCTCTCTGTTGCAACATTTCTTGGATTGAAGGGGGATCTAGTGATGAGTAATTGTACTTGATAAGTGCAGGTGGATCTCTGCCATAAACGATCCGGAAAGGTGTCATTTTAGTACTNTGATGATANGAGGTATTATACCAAAATTCTGCCCAAGGTAGAAATTTGAGCCANGCTTTGGGATTTTCATAAGTAAANCATCGCAAGTACATTTNTAAACATTTGTTGACCACTTCAGNTTGTCCATCAGACTGAGGGTGGTAAGCAGTGCTAAGGTTCAATTTGGATCCACTGAGCTTAAGAAGATGTTGCCAAAAAGAGCTAGTGAAGACTTTGTCCCTATCGGAAACAATTGAGTTGGGAAACCCATGAAGTTTGACCACTGTAGAGAGAAAGACTTCTGCCACTTTTTTGCTATTGAAATCAGACTTGAGTGGAGCAAAATGTGCATATTTAGATAATCTATCAACAATCACAAAGATTACGGTAAATCCCTCAGATGGTGGCAAACCAATTATGAAGTCCATGGTAATGTCTTCCCAAATTTGATGAGGAATTGGTAAGGGCTGCAATAATCCAGTAGGAAGGGTTGTGGAAATTTTGGCTTGTTGACAGACCATGTATTGTTGGACAAAAGCAGTAATGTCTTTGGGCATATTCTTCCAAAAGAACTGAGTTGAAACTCGTGCCATTGTCCGTGCAATACCAGAGTGACCTCCAATTGGAGATGAGTGGTATTCATTGAGAATTTGGTTTTTGATTGTTTGCTCACTTGGAACCACAATGCGGTCTTTCCAATACAAGACTCCATCTAGCCAATAGTAATGAGGATGAATGAATTTCCCTTGAGAACAATCAACAATAATGGATTGTAGCTCGGAATCTGAATGCAAGGAAACTTTAATATGTGAAATGAGATCAGTAGTGATATGAGAATAAGCCATAAAGAAGGATCGTGAATGGGCATCAACAACTAAATTTTCCTTCCCTGGTTTGTACTCAATCGTAAAGTCATATCCCAAAAATTTGTGCAGCCAAGCCTACTACTTTGGAGTTTGTAAGGACTGATCCATAAGGGATTTTAAACTCTTTTGATCCGTGCGAATTAAGAATTTGTGACCCAACAAATAGTGCCGAAACTTAGCAATGGCTTCCGTTATCGCATAAAATTCGCGTGTATAAGCTGACTGCTTGGCTAATCGGTTGGATAATTTCTTGGAAAAGAAAGCAATANGGTGNNNTTCCTGGCTCAAGACTGCACCAATTCCCGACCCTGATGCGTCAGTCTCAAGGATAAATGGCTTGGAAAAGTCGGGTAAGGAAAGCACTGGTGCGGTGGTAATGGCATGTTTCAATGACAGAAAAGCAGTAGATGCTTCATTTGACCACTTAAAATTATCCTTCTTTAACAAGTTCGTTAAAGGATTGGCAATGGTTGCATATCCTTTAATAAACCTTCTATAATAGCCGGTGAGACCTAAGAACCCCCAGAGTTGTTTGATAGTTTTTGGCACAGGCCACTGCAACACTGCTTGAACCTTGTTGGCTTCCATTTGGACACCGCTGCTAGAAACCACATGGCCTAAATAGTCGATTTGTTTGAGCCCAAAGGAACACTTTGACATTTTTGCATACAACACATGATCCTCAAGAATCTGCAAAACCTGGTATAAGTGATGCAAGTGAGCGGACCATGATAGGCTATACACCAGGATATCATCAAAGAACACCAAAACGGACTTCCTCAATAGCCCTTGGAATATATCATTCATTAGGTTTTGAAATGTGGCAGGAGCGTTGGTTAACCCGAATGGCATAACTAACCACTCATAATGGCCTTGATGAGTTCGAAAGGCTGTTTTGTATCTGTCGGCTTCATTTACCAGTATTTGATGATAACCCGCCCACAAATCAAGCTTAGAAAAATATTTAGCGCCAAACAATTCATCCAAAAGCTCTTCTACAGTGGGAATTGGAAAGCTATCCTTCACTGTAATGGCATTCAATGCCCTATAATCAGTGCAAAATCACCATGTCCCATCTTTTTTCTTGAACAAAATTATCGGAGAAGAAAAAGGGCTAGAACTTGGGATAATAATCCCTTTATCAAGCATCTCTTTCACCATGACCTCTATTTGTTGTTTTTGACTATACGAATATTTATAGGGTCTGACTTTCACTGCATCACTACCCTGTAGCAAGGAAATTTTATGATCCTGAGATCTCGGAGGAGGCAGTCCAACAGGTTTAGCAAATATTCCTCTATACGTATAGAGTAATAGTGCGAGCTCTGGATCCAGATCCTAAAGACCGATGGCTAAGTGGTCTGGGCCAGTAAAAGTGGGGCATAGTTGCAGGGTAAATATCTCAGCAATACTCTGAGTATGGTTCAAGCGCTTCAACTGATTGAATTGTGTGAAACCAATAGGTTTTTGTTTGTCACCCATTAATGTCACCAGCTTTTTATCTTTATAATATTTAATAGTCAGTGAGCTATAATCGGCAATGTGGGGGCCCAAGGTAGCTAGCCAAGCTGCCCCTAACACCAAATCAACACCAGAAACGGATAGTAAATAAACAGGGGGACTCAGAATCTGACCCTGCACCTGAACTTGCAGCTCGGAAATCTTGCCCTCAGTTGACAGGTATGCCCATTACCCACTAACACTGGAAGACCTGAAGCAGGTTCCACCGGTAACTTAAGAAACTGGGCCAATTTAGGTTGCAAGAAATTATCACTCCTACCACTGTCAAGCAGTATCTGAACCTCCTTCCCTGCAATTGTTCCAGTGAACCGCATTGTACCTACACCAGCGGATCCTTTTAATGCATTAAAGGATAAATGATGTGTCAATTCTTCTTCTAAGTTAGCCACATCCTCCTCCATTGCCTGTTTGTCCTTCTCATCCTCATCTAGTTGCATTAGCAAGTATTGTCTATTTGGACAACGGTGTGAGGCAGAGAATTTTTCGTCGCAAGTGAAGCATAATCCTCTTTCTCTACGAGATTGCATTTCACTAGGGGACATTCTCTTAATAGTATTGTTTCTAAATTGAGCAGCATTGGGTTTGGTGTTTGGCATAGCCAAAATGGGTTGTTGCACAGGGTTCGTATAAGATTGTGTGGAGGTGTTGGGATGAATGTGTCTATTGTAACTCACATACTGAGATTTGGTTTTGACAGTATACTTTTCCTCGAATAAGCGAGCTAAGGAAATGGCCTTTAATATAGACCCAGGTGCTTGTGCAATAACTTCACGTTTAAGGTCAGGTTTAAGACCACTGACAAAACAATCCAAGAGAGCCTTTGCGCTAACGCCATAAATACGATTAGCAAGGCTAGTAAATTCAACATAATAGTCATTTACAAATCCTGATTGTGTGAGTTTAAATAGTGTAGATCTAGGGGAATCAAATGGAGAAGGACCAAATTCAAGCTCCAAGGACCTAACCAACATGTTCCACGAGATAATGGGACTGGTTCTCTGCATCATTTGGTACCACGACACGACATTCTTCTCAAAGTGGACTGCTGCAATCACAATGCGTTGTACATCTAGTGTATTATAATACTCAAAGAATTGCTCCGCACGAAAAATCCATTGAAGGACGTCAAATCCATCAAATTTAGGAAAGTCCAGCTTCACGTTCCTCACCTGCAAGGGATGGGTAAATCCTTTTGAGTTCATGTCCCCACCTTGGAGATTGGCTTTGAAATCTTCAATTTCGTTTTGCAGCTCTGCCATCTCACGTGTGTGGTCACGATCGCGTTTCTCAAGTATTTCTAGTATTTGCGAGAGCTCCGGTGAAGGTGTAGTTGTAGTCATGGTGGAGGTGATGAAAGCACCAATGAAACAGTGAGGAAATCACAGACAATAGAATACTGATATCGTAAGGAATTTCTGGTATATTAATAACAGAGCTGTCTCAAATTGCACTTCCTAAGAGTTCAAATGAGATCATAGGGAATCAATCCAATAACAAGAAATTGCAAACAGAAATGGAAGAATAGCACCAGTACAAGTTCAACAACGAAAAGGAATTACGCCCAAGAAAGAGAAGAATAATTTCCATTCATTGCCTACCATCTTTCCTACCCCACCCTCTGCTATATAACTAATTTCATTCCAGAAGATATCCTCTGAAACATGTATTTGGTTGCCTCACACGTTTCCCTTTTTCTTCCACGTCATTTTCATGAGGTGCTGCCACCTGTCCTTAGTTGTGTCTGCTGACATTAGTCTTTTTTCCTGCTTCTAGATCATCCTCCTCATCTATTCTTGTTACATAAATCTCGCAAATCCACACTTTTCATTCTTCGCATTTCGTCTCAAAAGTGAACATAAAATACATCGGATTTCTTCATTCTCAAATACTCTTGAACCGTACTTTGTGTTCAAGTAACCTTTTTGAGTTACAAGAGTTATTTGATGTAGATAGAAGCTTTAGAGATTTTCTTAATATATGCAAAGATATCAATATTTCCTAAAACATAAAAATAAACATACAACATTTTGTAAAATACAACGTTAACTTTAGATTATGTGTGTATTATTTGATTAAGACTTTATTTATCAAATAAGACAAAAGACCAAGGTATAAATGAAATACTTGCGTTTTACAACTATATTTAGAAAATTGTCATCTTACAAATGAAAGATATTCATGTTTCTACTTTAATAATGTTAATTCTTTTATCTGTTAAATTTTATTTTAAATTCACAATTAGTACTTAAAAAAGAAAATTAATTAGAATGATTATTTATTTTTATTTTTATTTTTAAGTTTATAAATTAATGTAAAATTTTAGAAACAAATTTTAAATTCGTATAAAAAATTTAAAAGATAAGAACATATTTAATCTAAATTATTTTATTAAATTAAAATTAAATATGAATTCAGACTGTTCCAAATTTAATGGAGAATTATAACAATAAAAAATACATTACCTATATTTTACTAATGAAAAAAGTAAGAAAAATAAAAACGAGACAAGACATGCTCTCCACTGAACCGTAGTACTCCCTTCTTTTCCCTTCCTTTCTCTCTCTCTCACACGCTTGTTCTCCTTTTCTTCTGTTCTTCTCTTTCTTCTGTTTTTCTTTTTCTCTCCCTCTCTTCAGTGCACAGTTGAACCAGAGGCAGCCATGAAGAAGACTAACAACAATATGCAATGGCCTCACTGAGAGAATGGCTCAGCAAAACAATGCCAACAACAACGTTGTGACCCAACAAAAACATCAACAGCTTCTGAAGCCCATGTTCCATGACTTTCTTGGCACTAAGACCACCAACCCCATTCACTCCAATGTGCTCTATGCCCCCCAAACCTCTCATCTTTACGTCCCCCGCTCCTCCCTATCTTCCACTACCGTGTTCAGCGGCGCTGCCACCTCCCACCACGCTTCCGGTGAGCCGCTTCCACCCCCATTTGCTTCAAAACTCCATCTTTTCTTCTCCCCGCAAACCCCATCTGCTACATTTTCGAGGGTCGAGTTCGGATTTCTCAGTGGAAGCCACTTGTTCACTTGTGACTTTAGTTTCACGTGTCTGTCTTCGTTGTACACTTGTGTTGTTCTCTACCCTCAGTTTGGAAATATATATATATATATATATATATATATATATATATATATATATATATATATATATATATATATATATATATATATAAAGAAATTTTTTTTAGCAAGGACATTAGGGGAGGGGAATGTCAAAACTAAACTTTGTTAAATTTTTTTCACAATACATAAAATTATTTTTTTTTTGAAAAAACTAAATAATGGAGATTCCGTCAATTAACTTATCTATCGAAGTAATTTAGTTTTTGTTTACATTCTTATTTTCTTTTCTCCCGGAGTTATTGTGAAGTTTATGAATTGGATGGATTTGTTAGGTTGTGTTGCTCTTTCTTTTCTCAACAAAGTTGTTTGAGTGTGAGAGGATTTGTTTTTATTTAGAGAATTTCCTTCTCCACTGTTAACCATTCACCCAGTGTGTCTTTATTTGGTAGAATCATTATCTGGTAAGTTTTGTAAATTTTTACCCTTTTTTGTTATCTTATTTTAAGTTTTTAGTGGGTGTATGTTGGTTATATTTTATGCATCATAGTTCATGCTTCTATAAAAATCTTTTGATCTAAAATTGAGCAAGATATTTGAATCTACTCTAGGAGTTTCTGTTGTTTGAGCTTGTGCAGTTGATAATAAAAACTGATGATATCAACTTTTAGTCTTCTTTTCATAATGCTGATGTCGATTTCTATTGTTTTTTTTTTAAATTTTTTGTTTTAATTCTTGGATTTTTCGTTGAATACATAGGTGGTTCTAGTCCTGCACTTTTTAAAATATTTAAACTGTATTGTTGAAAATTAAAAATGAATGTTTGAAGTGTTTCCCACTTTTAATTGAGTGTAATGCTGTTTGTTCTTCATCAATTTGATAGAAAAACAAACTGGGAATCATCTTGAGGGAGTTCCATACTATGGTCCGAAGAGGGAATCCTGTGGCATTGAGATAGCTAACAGAGTAGTGAGAAAGAAGAAAAGTAATTCTGATACCACTTTTACCTTTTCTTCCAGAGATTCCTTCCAAATGGTCCCTCATTCCCTTCCAAATTCACATTCGGTGAAGGTCTCACATAATTCTTCATCTGTTTCATTCATATGACCAAAAAGGAAACACGTTTTGCTTTTGCATTCTGTTGGTTAATTCTTGAAATTGGGTTTGATACAGATGCTTCGGAATGCAGCTACTTCTGATTGCCTTAGAAGGTCTAATGGTGATGATATGTTTCTTCCTATGCAGTCACTGAAGCCAACAACCAGTGGCTCTCAGATATTGCAGACTCCCACTGGAACTAAGTCTGATGCAAATAAATTGGAAAGATCAATCCTCATGAATTTTGGTCCTTTCATGCAGTTAGCTCCTCTTATGGACCAAAGAACTTCAAACAAGATGGGTGATACCAGTGCTGCTCCTTCATTTATCTCTCAGTTAGCTGCTGATGAAGGGTCTAGAACCAGAATCAAGGGTCCTGGGCTTTTCAGTTCCATTAACACAATCAATGCAGTCACTGAAAAGACTTCTTCCATGCTTGGTGGCAGCAGAGCAATGCCTGTGACAAACATAGCAGACCCTGAATCTTCTACAATTCTGAAGTAAATCTATTAACATAATTTCCCACTTTTCCTTATGTTTTTTACATGCCCTTTATGATTTTACCTTGGAAATGGACTTTATGCATTTTGGTTTGGCTGCAGTCAACGCGGCTCATCATCTGCCACCTGTCAGATGACTATCTTTTACGGAGGTCAAGCTCATGTGTTTGATGATGTACAGCCTAATAAGGTCAGCTTTTTATGTTAGTGAGGCTTATCTGTTTTCTGAATTTAGTGAAATGTGGACTGAGATTAGTTTTTGTTTATAATTTATAATCATCTGGGAATGAAAACTTGTATCTTGGAAAACTATTGTTAACTTCAATGTAACGATTTTGTCATAGCAGGTTTTTAGGAGGTCAAATTTGTTATGCCAGTTCTATTTGTGTTGCTTGTTTGTATCTGTTTAACCAACCATTGCCTTGACAATAGAGGAGACTTGATGATGTTTCACACGCACTTAAACAGCTGTTAAACAGGCTTGTGTTGTAAACCATGAAGAGTGTATAAGTATTGAAAATAGCAAGGTCTTAATATGAAGCAGGGCTAGTTCTGATAGAGTTTAACATTTATGCATTGTGTATGTTGATCAATCAAATCATTGTTTATAAGATTTTTTAAGGTCATTGTTATGAAAGTCAATAAGTTTACTATGCATGGTGGTGGTTTCTGATTGGATTACAGTGTAATTTCTCTAGCAGTGTGTAGAGTGTTATCTATGCATGTTTTATGCTTTGTAACTTCTGCATGCTCTCTGATGAATGCAGGCTGATGTTATAATGGATTTAGCTGGCTCTAATGGTGGATCTTGGGCCACAGCATTCTCTTCCAAATCTTCTGTAAGGCTACACCATGATAGTAACTTGGAACGAAATTCTAGTCATCATGGTGGTCAACTGACTTCTACAACAGGTATGCATGCATCATATCATATTATGAATTTGTATTCTCTGTTGAGATTTTGGTGCTGTTCTTCTGCCGTGCCTTCAAAATACAATGATGGACACTGATTTTGATGTTTTAAAATATATTAAAAACTATTTTGATGTATCAAGATCAATGTATTTTGAAGGCTCAGTAGAAAAAAAAAACATACCAAAACTCAGCAGAGAATCTGAATATATTATACTTCATGGAGATGGTGTTGACAGAATACAAAATCTTATTTCTTATAGGTTATGTCTGGTTGAAATTTCATGATTTTTGTTGTGGCATGATTCCTTAAACGCAAATACTGAAGTCACTTATTAAGGAAACAAAACTAGCTTTTTCATTGTATCTAATGATTATATTTGTCTATCAGTATACTTGACAACACATGTTTTTGTGTAAATACATGATATACTTATGATTGTTAAACTATTGTGTGAGTATGTAATTGAGTAATACTATATATTATAAATTGGCCTTATCTCTAGTCGATGTGTGTGATAGTAGAAATTAGGTGGTCCAATATTGGCCCGACAACATGTAGAATAAAACCAAAAATGTCCACTTATAGAAAGTGGGTTTTAAGCCTAATTCAATTCCACAAAACCTGTTTGTAAGGTGAGGATTGCACCTCACTTATATATTATAAATTGGCCTTATCTTTAGTCGATGTGAAACTTCCAACATGATAAATGAAGTAAAAATGGAGAGATTATTTTTTTGAACTGTATTTGTTTTTGTGATCCTATCCTGTCCAAGTTAGCATGACCCTTCATTAAAATAAGCTTTTGCTCTTTGACATCAAAGTTTGATTTCTTTTCAGCCGAAGTTACAAGAAAATCTGGTTCAAGCTGCAAATCCCTGTTCTGAAGAAAAGAACACAATGATATATAGTTAGTGTACAAGGTTTTCTGTATTTATTAGAATGCTTTAGACCTTTCTACAATTCTGATGACTACTGTGTATAATCCTCTCCTTTTGTGTAATTTTGTTGAGTTTTCAATGCTTTTTTAGTGTTTATTGTCTAAAGGGGCCGATTGAATATTTATCATATAATACATGAAGGTCTTTCAAAGGAAAATTTACATATTTTTCAAATTTACAGAAATGGATAGATTTAAAAAGTATAAATAAATGGGTAAGTAGTTTGAGAAACATAATTTTGAACGTTAAGATTATGTTTTAAAACAATTTTTGTGACATCCTTCTACCTCCATTACCATTTTTATTATATTTTTACAGAAACCTTGATAAAAAGACTATGTTTCTTATTGAAAAGAAAAGTAATACAAGGACTATGAAGAAAGTTGAAATGCATCTTTCTATAAAACTTATATATTTATCTTAATAGAAATGGAAATATTATTAAGGCATAAAGGATTTATATAAGACTAAACATAACATAAGTCTTCATTTGAAATTTTTACCTTAAATAATAAGGTTTTGATAATAACAAATAGTGTAAAATATGTGCGCACTCTTTATTTTAAATTTTGATAAATTTTGTTTTCTAAATTTTTATAAATAAATAAAATAGTTCTCTTGATCTAATAAGTTAATATATTTTAAGTGTTAAATGATATTTCAAATGAACATTTAAGTTAAAACGTGTGAAATGATATAAAATTAGCTTGAAAGACTATGACAAATACTTTTTATTATATCTTGTCAAATGGATTAAAATCTGCGGGTCAATCCGACCCATCATGGGTTTGGGCCGAGTTAGGTTTGAAAAAATTGTATTTTTATGTTGGTCAGATTTTAACTCGGTTCATTTAAACCCGGTCATGCGGGTTGAACCCGTGGTAGGTCGGGTTGACCCAGTAATCCACCTACCTAATTTTATTTTATTAAAATTTAATTTTAATTTTATAAAAAAATATTTATTATTATTTTTTGCTTGAAATAATTATTTAAGTTCCCTATTGTCAAAATTAATTAAACACCCATTTTGAGAGTGAAATTTTAGAAGTGAAATTTGTTTAGATTTAAATTATAGGAAGTTTATAATTTTTTTTTTATTTTAAAAAAATTGTATTTAAGTGAGTCAGTGAGCCAACCTGTTTACCCACCAACCCGTGGTGGGTCGGGCCAGGATCGAATTTTCGCTAGTAAATGAGCTAGGTTGGATTGACTCACTAAGTGACCAACCTGTAGTGGACCGAACCGGGTCGGGCCGGGTTACCCATTTTGACAGCTCTAATTATATCTGTTCATTTTTTAATTTTGAAAAACAAACTCTGAAAATTGGAGAAACAAACTCTATGAAAATTGGGAGGAAACAAATACTACTATTTGTGTTAAAGTTAATAAATATAACAATTAATAATTTAAGTTTTGTTTTTTAATTTAATTTCCAGAATGTGTAAACCAATTTCTCTTCACCTACCCATAATTTCACTTCACACAAAACCAGAACACCAAACAATCTAATCGTTTAAATGTTACAAGGTTACATAAAAGACAAATCTTTTTCAAAATCTTTCAAATGTTAATAGTTTATATATTTTATATTTTATTTATATTTTTAAAACAATTATATTATATTATCATTATAATTAAAAAAATCATTATGTAATAAGCAATTTTAAAGATCAAAATAATTAATTACTATACTAATTAAGTTGGATACCATTTTAATAAATTATTTATACCCTAATTCAATATATTAGAAATAAATTTAAAATAATTATAATTTTTCATTTATAATAAATACTATTTTAAATATGATCAATTTTAAATTTATAAAATGATATCTAAATTAGTCAATATAATACTTATTTTTTTAATAATTAATTATTATTTAATGATTTTCTTATTATGTATATTTTTTAATTATTAAAATAGCTTTACTAATATTAGTTTGAATGTTATTCTACCATTATTAGCCTTATATCAATATCTTAATGAGTTCAATGACCATTGAAACTTCGAAAACACATAGCCTCAAGTGCACCCAATATTTAAGATTTTTCCTTAGTTAAATGGATTTAGTATCATTGAAAATGATTTTATTATAATTAATTAACTTAATTACTAACAAAATAATTTAATAAAAGCATGCACGCATTCAAACTGCATAACCCACGTATCATTATATTATACTCTAGTTTTGACTTTATCTGATCAACCACGTGGTATACTTCACTTCCTGAATAAAGTCTGTCTCCAGTAGTTTTCCGACTTCTTCATTTACCGCTCTTCTTTTTTCTTCCCCTAATCTCCTCTTCTTCTGGGCCACCGGTCGGGCATCCTTAAATAGTGTCAACTTGTGAGATATTACATCTGAGTGAATGTCTGGCATATCCGCAACTGTCCATGCGAATAAGTCTTTATTCTTCAATAGTACGCTCCCTATCGCCTTGACTTGATCTGCCGTCAGGTTGCGCCCCAACATGGTGGATTGTCCCTCCTTCTCTCAATTGCCGAACGGCCACACGTCGCCCATCGGTTCCACTCGTTCCTCCAGGGGGGACCTCGGATCCAACTCCATCATAGCTACTTCTGATTTATTACACGACAACTCAGATGCTCTTGGTTTCACCTTCAGGCCTCCTGCATAACACTCCCGAGCCATCTTTTGGTCGGCTCGAACGGTATGAACTACACCATCATCTGTCGGGTACTTCAACGTCAAGTGAGGGGTTGAGACGATAGCTCCAAAAACGTTTAAGCATGGTCTTCCCAAAAGGACATTATACGAGGTCTCTACTTCTACCAAGAAAAAGCAGACCTTAATCTCTCTGGCCTTTTTGTCTGTGCCCAAACTAGTCCTCAGATCCACATACCCCTTGTATCCACCCTTTCCCTTGTGAATCCTACAATTTGTTCATTAAACGGCATGATAGCATCCTCCGAAATCTCCATACGTTTAAATGTCTTCCAATATAATATATTGGCCAAGCTTCCCTGATCTATCAAAACCTTTCCAACCTGGTACCGAGCAATCATGGTCGTTATGACCATCAGATCGTCTTGCTCTAAGTCAGGCGCATGGAAGTCTTGATCAGAAAAAGTAATTGAGGGCATAGACCATTTTGGTTCTCCCGTTCGGCTTACGCTATGTAGGCTTCTCAAATGCCTCTTTCTAGCAGCCAAGGTCGAACCACCCCCTGCAAAACCTCCCAAAATTGTATTAATGACACCTCTGACCATTCGGTCCTGACTCCTACTTCTGCTCCGATCACGCCTTTGGTGATAGTTTTTCTTAGGAGGGTCGTTCCTCGTATTGAGTCGTCCGGCCCTGCTCGAAGAGGTCCCCCTGTGTCGTTGGACAAACCTCTGTAGATGCCCCGCCTGAACTAAAGTCTCCAACTTGTCTTTTAGTGTGACACAATCTTCTGTTGTGTGCCCCCTGTTCTGGTGATACCGACAGTATTTGCTTTCGTCAGCGCCTGGCGGGCTTGATGCTTGGGTGACAGTCATCAAATCTGCCCTTAAAGCCTCTTCCAATACTCGAACCCGAGGGGCATTCAATGGGGTGTGGTGCGCATACTGCTGCGCTCGAGTTTGATCTCCCCTCCGGTGATCGACCCTCCTATAAGCTCTCCCGAACGTCTGTCTGACGCCTCTCTCCCTGTTCATCCGCACCGATGGCTCTCCCTCCTCTCTTCCCCGCTGTTGAGCCCTCCCCTCTTCAATCTGGATAAAACTCGCCAGTCTGTTCTGCAGCTCATCCATACTCCGAGGCTCTTCAGCATGCATATAGTCACAGAATGGTCTCGGTCTTAACGCTGCCGTCAATGCACCCACAATCAATCTTTGGTCCGCATTTCTTACTTGGCTGGCGGTTCGGTTGAACCGATCCATGAACATTTTGAAAGGCTCATCCATCCCCTGTCTCATCCTCACCAGTGCAGTGTATGTCACTCGTGGAGTCTTGCTTGAGGCATACTGCTGACTGAACATTTGCCTTAACGTTGTAAAACTATCAATTGTTGCGGGTGGCAACGAATGGAACCAATCTAACGCTTCCTCTTTTAGCGACAAAGCGAAGACCCGACACCACACTAGCTCGTCCGTTGAATACACAGCCATGGCGTCCACAAATGAACGAAGGTGCTTAACTGGGTCTGACGAACCTCCGTATTTGTCCAATGGGGGTATCATCTTGTTCCCTGGGATAATTGCCCTCATAACCTGGGGTGTAAAGGGGTGAAACCCCTCGGCTTGATCATTAAGTACATGATTCCTCTCTCCCAATTCGTTTTGCCTCTCTCCATCATTATGAATTACTTCATCAAAATTGTCCGGGTCTCCACGTCTCCCTCGTCCTCTACCTCGACCTCTACCCCTCTCCCCTCGGCCTCTTCCCCTACCGTTTGCTCTTCCCCCTCTCACACCAATCGCTGGATTTTGATCTCCTCTGATCCCCAACCCTTGAGTTAGCTGATTATCCCCTTCGTCACTCTCCGAGTTTAGCGTTTCGACATTTACCGACTGGATGGATGGTCCACCCTCTTCATTGACCCGATCGGCCCTCATGGCCGCAATCTCTGCCCTCATTTCCTGCATCTGTCTCTGCATTTCTTGCAAAAGTTGTAGAGGTAGGTCTCCTGCCATCGTCATCTTAATTCTATATTCCATCTAATTCAGTCAACTAATTTATCGTATTGAAGAATTTATTATTATAATTAATATTAATAAACTTACCTTAAATTTTTTCTAGTTAAAGTAATTCTCAATATCAATATAGCATATTTTTATTCTATTTGAGTTATATTTTAGTTTTATCTCTTTTAGTTTTTCTATTATTAATACAATTATTTTCTTAAATTAAACATGGGATAGCCAAAATTAAAATTTTCAAAATCTTTATCTAAAATAAAATTGAACAAGTTAGAGGTCAAATATATTAATACATCTTTCTAAATACATGTTAATCTGACTCTGATACCATGTTAGAAAAGTGGATTTTTAAGCTTAACTCAACTTTACAAAACCGACTTGTAAAGTGAGGTTTGTAACTTACTTATATATTATAATTTGACCTTATCTCTAATCGATATATGACTTCCAATATAATTAAGAATGCTTTTGATAAAAACAATACAAATTTTGGATTTTTCTATAAATTATTGGCTTTGATTGGATGTGATAACCATATATATATATATATATATATATATATATATATATATATATATATATATATATATATATATATATATATATATATATATATATATATATATATATATAAATAAGTACAAGTTAATTTTAACAAGTTCGGCATTTTAGGGAGTGGAAAGATTACATGCATGATATTAGAATGAATACGCAGACTTATGTGTAAGGGAATGAACTTATAATCTTGTTAGGAAATTTCTATTGTTGGAGTAATATAAATTTAATATTTAAGTTTTATAAAAGTTTTATATTAAAGTATGTCCGCATAACATAAATTTTAGGTTTAATTGCTTTTTTTGTCTCCAGTTTGGTTGAAGTGTGTCAAATTCGTCCCCCTTTTAAAAAAATGTCAATTTCGTCCTCATATAGAAAAAATTTGTGTCAATCAAGTCATCTCCGTTAAAAATAAACTAATGGTGTTAAAAACTTAAAGTGAGTTTTGAATAATAACCACTTCATGGGTCCGATTCCTGATTTTGCAGTGGATAAAGTGAGTTTTGAAAGCAATGATTTTTAACGGAGATGACTTGATTGACACAAATTTTTTCTATATGACGACAAAATTGACATTTTTCTAAAAGGGGGACGAATTTGACACACTTCAACCAAACTGGGAACAAAAGAAGCAATTAAACCTAAATTTTAATATCAAAGATTTTAAAGAAGTTCTTAAGTTATTGTTTTAGAATTATTTTTTTATAACACCTTCACTAAAATACTTTAAGTTACTTAGTAAAATTCATAAATTTAAAAAAAAAAATCATTTTGTAACTTTAATATCACATTTTAAGATTAACTAAACCTTTTATTTATTTGTAAATAACTCAAGAACATAAAAATTTATAATTAAATCAAAATGTACATTACTTTATAATAATATTTGTCTTTTAATTTATAAAAACAAAATTCTTTATCTCAAAAAAAATCCATATTAATATCTATAGTCATATGTTGTCATACATATATGATTATCACAACCAAACACACATAGATAAGAATTTATTAGTAGGAACATCAAACATCATAATCAATAATATATATAAATAATAATATAACAATTCGTCCAAACCTTTCATAAATTTAGTGTCCCACAACAACATTCAATTTCATCATTCGTCTCACACAACCACTCATAAAGCCTATTGTCTCAAACAACAATTTAAACATATTAAAATAGGCTCAAAATATATCCTCACAACAATTAACATAGCCATTAGTGATCTCAACATCAGGAATCAATTTGTAATTCTTGTAAGCAGTTTACCAACAACTGCTCACCACTAGAACAATCACCCTTTCAGCCTTACAAACAGGGTCCACTTTTCCTCACTTTTCTTGAGAACTTGCGTGACGAAATACACAAGTGCCACTTTCCATCACTCTCCTCAAGAGCTTCCTTAACGAAGTTCATCCCGTTAGAGTTACACAAAGTTACCCTTCCACTGCTCTCCTTGAAAGACTTACGAGCAAAGACCACTCCCCACTACTCTTTCAGAAATTGATAGTATCCACCTTTTTACTGAGTCCCACCACACAAGCATACATTTACACGTCATCACAATCACACTAAATAACATCAACTACATAATTGCTACTCAAATGAAATAATACACCATATAAAACATTATTCAGGTGAAGCTTATCACATGTAACCTAAGCTCATATGCATGAATACAAAAACATGAAAAATACCCCATAACATAACCCTTTACCCTTTCTGCTTACTTCCTTTCCATGTTCTTTCTTTCAATGATTTATCATTATCTTTAAAATATCTTTTAATAATCCTAAATTCTTTATATCATAGGACTAAACTATGAATTTATTCTATTCCATTCTTACTATACAACCACTCATTAATTTTCTCAATTGATTCAACTATACTTAACTAAACGTAGGATTAATTCATTTTCTTTTATCAAACCTCAAAGAATCCATTTTACTATATCAAAGAAAATTTAATTGATCACCCTTCAAACTGAATCACAGTTTCATTACAATTATTAAGACATTATAATCTTACACCATTTGTCACGATTTCATATATCATCATATATTCATACCACACATTATTAATTAATTCTTGCTCAAAATAATGATCATATTTCTTAAACAATGCCTATCCATAAACCAAATAAATTGACTTAACTTAATTATGTCATCTCATACAATGAGAATTCAATAATCCATCATCAAAATAGTCTAATAAAATTCATAATATCCTCAAGTTAAAATTGAATCTATTCAAATTTAAATTCTCATAACTTTTAAACACACTGATTCTACTCGAAAAACCATAAGTTTATACTCCATACACACCTCGACTCAAATCTTAAATTCTCCACCAAAAAATGTCTAAATATTCTCATAACTTGTAAGCTCTAGGGATGGCAAAAAAATCCGCGCCCGTGGATATCCACGGATAAAATCCGCGATGGATAGTTAGCACCCGCGGATATTTACTACCCGCGGGTTGCGGGTAGCGGATATTTTAATACCCGCTTCTAAACGGGTCAAATGCGGGTATTATACTATCCGTACCCGTGGATATCCGCTACCCGCAAAAAATAAAAATAAATATTAAATTTTAATTTATAAAATAATTTTAATTTAATTTAACTAAAATTTTATTTCAGGTAAACGTAGCCAATTTCTTTTTACACAACTTTAATCTTCCTTCAAAATCACAATCCCATCACCTCTTCCACGGACCAAAAGAAAAAACTAAATCAGATTCAACCATGGACCTTCTTCTCCATCACCAAAAACACATGTATTCTGCAAATGCACAAACGCCCAATACCACCTTCATCCACTATGACACATAATAAACAGAAAAACCATCTTTTTCTTGATTTTTTCATCTCCATTACATTGATTCATACCACTGATTTGTTCATCATCAAACCTTTTTCTAATCATTGCAGCTTCATCTCATTTCACTTTTATTTTTCTCCATCTCCTCAGAAGTTAGCATGCACAGATCAACACACACATTCTTTTTCTCAGTTACATTTAAAAAGAGGNAAAGAAGTCGAGAGGGGAGAAGAAGGAGCGACCCTCGCGGGTTTGGATGAGGGAAGAAGAAAACTTGAGGCTTTCGCGTCCGAGGAAGATAATCACCAGTTGCAACGTCGGCGGCAAGTAGGGATTCCAGACAAAGGCGACGCTATCACGGTGGCAGGGTTTCATCTTCACATATCATAAGGGAGGTGGTTCATGCGTTTTGGGAGGAACCCGAGAGCGGCGATGCTTCCAGCATGGGTGACCTTGTTGGCGGCGCTTTCGTTCGGCTAGGTGAGGCGTGGTGGCACCAGTCAAGAGAAGAGCAGGGCGGCCGTAGATGGGGATGAAGAAGAGACCTAAATTCTGTTTTCGTTTTTGGATGAAGAAAATAAGAAACCTTAATCTGATTTGAAAAGGAAAATGGGCCTTGGGTTTGGACCAATATTTACTTTGAGTACTCCTACAAATTTATTGCTGCACCCTATACTCATGGGCTTGGACTGCATACACACTTATGATTTTTTATTTTTGCGGATATCCATGGGTATCCGCGGGTTTTAAAATATCCGCGGATATTTTTTAAGCGGATATCCGTGCGGGTAGCGGGTAGATCTTTTTTGTCGGGTCGGGTTGCGGGTAGACACTATCCGTATCCGATCCGACCCGTTGCCATCCCTAGTAAGCTCAATTTCAACCAATCACAACTCAATTGAGTCACAACAATAACAAAATATGGATAAACAGTCTTTTATTCTAAAGTCAAACCAAAAGCATAAATAAGTACCTCATAACTAGCAAATACCTCAAATTAATTATCATTTAAAATTTGATAAACCAAGAAAGAGAAATCTAAAATATAAATCGTGCAAGACTATTTTCTTTAACTAGAGCCATCCAATTATTGATCCCAACTATCAAAGTGAAGAACTATGTGTCAAGAACCATCTGTCAAAATTTCAGTCTGATTTAATAGTTAACAAAGTTGGAAATATAATTTTACTAAGACTGCTCAAAACAGAAAAATAAGTGTCACCCGACACCCTACACCTTGCACCCAGCGCCCTGCACTTGCAATAAGTGTGCTTGACACTCACTCTATAACACCCAGTGGTTTTGTGATAGTGTCTCAGTTGCCATGGTGGTGCCTAATAGTCCAAAACTATGTCCAACGAAAATGCATAAACCAATGACTCTCCAAAATGTATAGCTTATGCTTTTAACACTATTCCATTATACTTTGTTATCCAAAAATTGATATAATCCATCAATTTAAATCATGCACCAAGAATGAAAATTAATAAATAAAACAAATCATCACATATATGATTAAACATACAACAACCGTAACCAATCATGACCACATAGATACAAAAGTGTACAATATTTGGTCTTCTTACAACATCATCACAAGAACAAACAAGAAAAGGAACAAGAACAATTAGCTCCCGTTACCTAGATTATTACTTCAACTTTAATCCTTCACTGCTCTAATATTGTTCTTAATCCTTAAAAGTTCACTACTTTTCCTTTTTTTTCATTTACTCAATAAATGACATCATTTTCCCTTTTTTTCATTTACTCAATAAATGACATCATTTTAAAAAAAAATATATATATTGTACCCGAAAGCTTCATCATTAATAAAAACATAATCACTCTTGAGGCCTTATTTCGTCTTTACTACTCTTCTCCAAGCCTATAGATATAATTTTAGAAAATCTCTAAATTTAAAATATTTCTAGTTGGAGTTGAAACCAATACCCACCATATGATACCTAAGTGCTTTATAAATAAATTGAAACTAATAACTTGTTTGATTATTTTACTCATTCTAAAAATTACAATTTAAACTTAACTAATCATTTTCTCAATTCTCTTTAATTAAATTTCTAGGATCTTACATTTTTTGTTAGAAATTTTAGATCATATATATTATTTAAATGTGTTAGGATCATTATATGGTTAGTTAAAATTGTAAAGTGATATGTTAATATTATGTGTATATGACTAAGGGTATAATTGTCATGAAAAGTTGTTATGTAAATATCCTAAAGTAATATTCTAATTTGATGAGGGGTCAAATTGAAATTATTAAAATGTAAAATATTTTTATTTTAGAAGTATTTTGTTAGAAATTTTAGGTCACATATATTATTTAAATGTGTTAGAGTCATTATCTAGTTAGTTAAACTTATAATGTGATATGTTAATATTATGTTTATGAATACAAACATAATTGTCATGAAAGGTTATTGTGTAAATACCCAAAAGTAATATTCTTATTCAATGAGGGGTAACATTAGAATTATTAAAATCTAAAACGTGATTGAGAAAAGTTACAAAATGGCTTATGATCTCCATTTTAGAGTTTTATTTTCTCTTCTTCCCCATTAGGAGAGAAAACAAAAAATAGCACCTAAGATCCTCTATATTTGCAAGATTACATACTTGCGGTTTGGTGATATCATTATCCATATCATTCCCAATGACAAATTCAGGTTTGTGTATGCATTTTATTTTCACCATGCGTATCGGTTCATTACAGATTAACATATATGATTATACTATGCGTTTTAAATCTATATGGATAAAAGAATGTGGTTAGAAATAATTATTATTTATTAGAAAGCCTCTTCAATTAGCATAAGAAGAGGAACTCATACTCTATTCAAGTGTGCTTTTGAAAATTTTGAAATTTGGGTTTCTTACATATATATTATATGAATATACATAAAGCATTGAAAATGATGGTTCCCAATGAAATTAATTTTGGAATTTATTATTATTATTAATTTTCTTTTATTGTTAATTGTTCTTTGGATTTGGTACATCGATGTTTAAATTTTGGTTGTTCAATAGTTTAACATTTTAAACGAGTTAACTAAATCAATAAATCACCAACATGACCTATCTTAGGTAGATAGTTTGTAAGAAATGTTAAATTTTATGTTTATGTTTATCCGACGAGTTTTAATAGGTCCAAAGGAACATTAATACTTGGCTAGATTGTATACACTCTTGTTATGGTAAACAACTGATAATTGTGTGGTTTTGATTGTCAATGATAAATCAATCCAAAGATGAGTTTATTGTTCAAAATGTTTCATTATCAATGTTTAATCTTGCAACAAGATACCACTACCAATTAATATCAATGTTCAAAGACTTTATATTAATGATGCATTAGGTATCTTGAGATGGATTATACCATTATTTGAATAATTGAATTTTGTTTATAATGTGAGTATAATTATATTATTTTTTTCAATACAAGAAAGTGACTTGTTTGTGATGGATAATCCCTACCTAATCTCTCACTGATCCCTTGCAAAATGATTCAGTGAGAGATTAACGAGGAAATAGTAAAGACACTATGTTGTAGCAAAATATAAGTAGCTAAGTAGCGATACAATTATTTCGTTACTAATTCTTGCAATTTTCATAACAAATCTCTATCTAAATCCCCGCTAATGAATTTACAGAAAAAGTGTTAGTCCATAGCTACTCTATAGTTGATCTAGCAATATATAACAATGTATCCCTAACTGATGCTTAGTTGATCTATAGCAAACTTGTTGTAGCAAATCTCTAGCCTATTTGTAGAAAATTATTCGTAACTAACCCATAGCGAATATATAGCAAAATATAAGAACTTATCTCTAGCTAATCCATAGTTGATCGGTAGCAAAATATTACAACTTATTTCTAGCTAATCCTTAGTCATTTTGTAACAACTTTTTTCCAGCTAATCTTCAACTAATCCATAGTCAATTGAAATAATTGATCCCTAGCTAATCCTTAGTTAATCCCTTGCAAATTATAATAACTTATCTTTAACTAATTTGAAGAAAAAACATATCAAATTGTAACAAATTATCCCTTGCTAATCCTAACAAAATTGTAGAAAATTGCATCAAAACAAAATATTTCACGCTCTTTGTACCTTATAAAATGCATTTAATATAAATATAACAATAAGTAAAATTATAATAAATCTTGCCAAAACCTTCATAGGAAACATGCTAAATTTTACCACATTCAAAATAGTCAAAGTCAAGAATATAATGAAAGTAGACTTTTAGCATTACAATTATCTACATGATTAAAACAAAATAAAACAATATCATCATCTTCACATTTTGTTCTCCGTGTTTCTTGATTGATGTGGTGATAATATCTTTAATGCAAGAAATATTTATGTCTTGAAAAAATACATATGTGTTTGCGTTTGTGTATGCATTTGTTTTTGTAAAAGTGTTTGCATTTCTATTTGTTCTTGCATTTGTGCCTGCATTTGTGCTTAGAATTGTTCTTGAAATCATGCATGCATATATGCTTGTGCTTTCAAATGAGCTTGCACCTATTGTGCACGTGCCTCTTGTAAGATCCTAAATTTTAGGAGCTTCTCATTGACAAAATAAGGAGTTATAAAATTGATACAACAAAACAAATTTGTCACCACTATTAGATACAAGATTAATAGAGTTATCTAAAAGAAAATAACTATACTAATAAATATATCTAAAGAACTAAACATAACCACTAGACCACCAAGAAGACTCTTTGTAGCATCATCGTCCTCCACTAGCGATACTTTAACACTTATCCTTCATCTACTCCCACCAATAAAGTGATCATCACAGAAGAAACAAAAAGAACACCAAGAACAACAAAAGAGACAACATGGTGAGCTAGTGTTCAAAAAGAAACTTCAATAACAATTTCATGCATCACATTTAGTTCAACATTAAAATATTCTATAACTCATATAAACATAATCATCTGACTCTATACTCAGTTATCTGGATACGATGCTTTGACATAAACTTCAATAAAGGCTTGCACCCATAGTGGTATTTATACCATGTAGTGTTATAAACAAAGGTAACTCGACCTACCACTATGAGGTTATTCTTCCACTCCTAAGACTTAAAAGTCTGGGGTAAAGACCTCCTGTCATTCTCTTCCTAATCATATTTTGGTAAGCTATGTATCCAAACAAGTTTTAAATAACCTAATAAGCACTCCTATAACATTTCATCTGTCAAAACCCACATTTTAGACCAAAAACACATGATTCTTCTAATCTATGATCAGATCAAGTTTCTACAACAATTTACCAAAACAAAATAGCCAATCTAACATTCTTAATTCATCAAGAATCAAGTACAATACCAATAATTCATCTACAAACAAGAATTGATAAATTCAACTCAACATACCTAACTCCAACAAGAAACTCAACATACAAAATCTCACTAATCAATAATTTCACAAATCAACCATCATACCATCATTCAAACATAAAATAAAACTTGTCTATCAATTAAAATCAAAGAAACTAGCTCTCCTTACTTAACAAATGACCAAACAACTCTAGGGGTTTAACACAACTTCATAAGCTCAAAAGGCTCTATTTGCTTTTACCAAAAATAGAAACATTATCAGGATACACCTTTAAAACCACTGATCAGTAGAGACTTAAAATGAAGACTCAAAGGATACATGAAAACTGAATGGGTCTACATGCAACAGATACAAGAAAAGACCAAGAAAAATGGTTAAAAACTCAACTTACTCAAATAGAGAAACTACTTGGTCTATATTGAAGAGCTAGCCGCAAGGATCAATCTACAGTCTCGGTTCTTCAATTAGATGAGCAGGGAGGAAGAACTCTTGTAGAAAAGTCAAAGAGCTCTAGAAAAGTGGTTTCTAGAAAAATGATGTATTTTAAAATAAGGTTTAATCATTCACCAAGTCCCTATTTTCGCGTAGAATCTCAATTTAGTCCCTCTTTTTTTCGTTTTCTCAATTGGGTCCTAAAAATCAAGAAATTGTATCAATCANCTCCTTTCCGTTAAATTGGGGGTAACAGTGTTAAGTCTGTTTGTGACGTGGAGACAGATGTCAGTTGCTTACGTCCATGTGGATAATTGAATTTTGTTAAA
>NC_028356.1:30413961-30419186 GCF_000741045.1 Vigna radiata var. radiata
GGGATGAAATGTGTTGTCAGAACTGCGAGAACGGCTAAGAACAGAGGCAAGCATTGTTGGAGGAGATAAGAGTTTACCTCATGCAAAGATGGGCCAAGAAGAGGTCAAGCATATCATCATTCACTGGACCCATTTGTCCCAAGATCCTATCCAGATTTAGAAAGGAATCTCAGTTAACAAAAAATTGGATTCCAAGGTAAATTTACTATAAAAAAGCATATCCAGATTTATTTTGTTATCTTAATTTACTATTTTGGTTCATATAAAATTATTCTCTTGTACACAGTTGGTCAGGCAATAAGTTATTTGAAGTTCGTCACATGTCTAACAATGGAGAAAAGTTCATAGTGAACATAGATGACTCAACTTGCACATGCAGAACTTGGATGCTGACTGGAATCCCCTGCTGTCATTCATTGGCTGCAATGAAGTTCCTCAACATTGATGGAGAACAATATATTGACTCTTGCTACATGAAGTCCACATATTTGGAGACATATTCTTCTATTATATATCCCATAAATGGAGCGAATATATGGAACATTACTCCATATCCTGATGTATCTCCTCCACACAAAAGAATATTGCCTGGAAGACCAAAGAGAAAACGCAGACTAGAGCAATGGGAAATGAGGAAGGATGAATCAAGAATGAAAAAATCTGGCTTGCGCAAACGATGTGGCATATGTAGACAAGAAGGCCATAACAAAAGTCGTTGCCCATCAACAACCCAAGTAGGACCTGTGCATCAGACCCAGCCTCAAGCCTCAGCAACTTCATCCACTCAACAATCTGAAATAGCACATCAGACTCAGCCTCAAGCCTCAGCTGGTCCATCCACTCAAGCCTCAGCTGGTTCATCCACTCAAGCCTAGTGCATTGTAGGAAGGAACTTTTGTAATAGTTTAAGGCTACCAAACATTATCTAGGAAAACTTTCTATTTTTTGTTATTCTACTTCTGCTTTTGAAAACATATGGAGAATTCTGGTTTAATGATGTATTTGCCCAACCAATGTTTTGAGGGTTGATTTACTTTGCTGCCATATTTATGGAGAATTATGGTTTACTCTGCTGCCATCTTTATCTTACTGCAGTTTCAGTCATAATTTTCTGCATATTTTATGCAACTGTTGTAGTTATTTTGGAACTCAACCATTGAAATTTTGATGTGGTCATTTTCTTTCCTGTTTAACTGATTTGTTAATTTCAATTTGACAATATGAATGTGCTGGAAGTATCATTTTAGCTTACCATTCACTTTTGCAGTATATGGATCTAAGTTCTTCAAAGCTCCAAGAACAACTTCTACTGTTATGAATCTGGTATTAAATCTGGTATTGTATCTGGTATTGTATAAATACCCTTTTAATTTTAAGTTCCTGATAAAGTAAGTTGGAGAATTAGTGAAGGGGGTATTTTGTATTTGGATATTCCCATCTTTAGTGAAGGGGGTATTTTGAAATCTTTGTGCATCTGATTGCTATTTTCAATTTACCTAATCGATCAATAATATTTTCCTTAGACGAAAATGCACAAATGCAGTCTAGCAGCAACATTCTCTGAAACTGAAACTGACAAAAAAATCTGTTAGCTATTGACATAGGCTTCTATGTTCAACCAATTGACACTAAGACTTTAACAATAAAAGTAAATTTATATCAAAACAAAAAATCACTTCAATAAGGGAAATTAGGAACTAAATCTACATAAGACATTTTTAACAACAGATTCAATCTTTCATGATAAGACAAAAACTAAAAGTAAACCAGAACAGTTCTGCATATTTTAGAATTTCAGACAAAGGAAAAAGTTTTAAGTTCTATGAGGTGATAATTACTTAAAATCAATTCATAAATTTGTTAAATTAAAAAGTTCAATATGTTTGTCGCATGTGTAACCATTTAAATTTTTATACATGCAAGCAATATATTATGAAAGAGATGAGTACTGGAAGATAACAAAATAAACTAACATTGTATGATAGCTTATAGCATTAAACACTGACTTATGCATGTTATGAGTAAGAAAATCAAGTGTCTTTAGTCCTTGAAAAATTACTATAAAGGAGTAAAATTTAACTCAAACCAAAATTAGAAAAATACCATTTAAGTGTAAATGTATACTGAATGCATGTTTATATACCTTGTCAATGGAGTATTTATGCTCAATTGGAGTTAGTTTATATTAACTTACTAAACTTGCAAATGTCAAATAAGCTTGAAATTCTTTATGCAGTTCTTTATGCAGTTCTTCATATCAATGAAAATTCTCATTGGTTATATCAATGAAAGTTCTCATTCCTTCCTTACGAATTGACAAACATGTTTGGATGAGATTGAGATTTTTGTTTCTTTTATTAGGATAAGGCCATTGTCACCGCTTCAAATAGTTTATATATTGTGCTTTCCATCGTTTTCTCAGTTATCAATGAAATTGGAGCTATTGCTACTTCTGCAACTTGAATTATACACTACATTTATGTTTATTTGTTGGTTTTAGTTGTTTGTTTGATTATTTAAGTTGTATACATTTTTCCCCATTTGATTATCAATCTATTTCACCCCTCGAAAATTGCTATCTACAATTCAGACGTCGAAAATTTGTACCCATTTTATCACTTTCCAATTCTGAGAGGCGGAAAACTTTNGTTCATTGCTGCATCCTAAGTACATTGCATCATAAGTACAATAAAAACATTCCTATGAACGAAATAAAACTAATGTAAGTACAATAATGTTCAGCAGACAAAGAACACAAACAATCCCTACCAAGACATTAATCCTATTTCCCAATTTGTTCACTGACAAGTCCATTTGTTCACTTATAATCTTCCATCCACCTTCCATTGATTCTCTATTCAAGAAAGACTCAGACATGCCTTCACGCTTTACACTCGTTTCCCTTTCCACAACCCCATGATCTGCACACCATGAGAAGTAATTGCAACCACCATCTTCACCANCATTCTNTGAGAAGAAAACANCAATCAGGCCAGCCTCCAACTCAAAATAACAACAACGAAAATACCTTACCTTGAACTTAGGGCAGCCCCAAAATTGCTTGCCTCTGTTCTTAGCCGTTCTCGCAGTTCTGACAACACATTTCATCCCACAATAGCAGAATGGGCCACCATTTTCGGATCCTCCTCGACCACCACCATTGCCATTACCGTCTTGCTTCCGCCACCCACTGCATGACACAGACGAACAGGGATGGGCCATCTTCAAGCACTACGACATTATCCACCTTCCAAGAAGAACACAAGCTGAATGAAAATATACCCTTCTATTAGGGATTCGAGCATGGATTTATAGAAAGTTCTCTCCCTTCAATTTCAATCCCTAATTAGATTAACAAAAATCCCAATCCCAATTAATGTAATAAACTTTGCTTTTGTCAATTTAAAAAATTCAGTTATCCNATTTAACAAAATTCAATTATCCACATGGACGTAAGCAACTGACATCTGTCTCCACGTCACAAACAGACTTAACACTGTTACCCCCAATTTAACGGAAAGGAGTTGATTGATACAATTTCTTGATTTTTAGGACCCAATTGAGAAAACGAAAAAAAGAGGGACTAAATTGAGATTCTACGCGAAAATAGGGACTTGGTGAATGATTAAACCTTANTGATTGATACAATTTCTTGATTTTTAGGACCCAATTGAGAAAACGAAAAAAAGAGGGACTAAATTGAGATTCTACGCGAAAATAGGGACTTGGTGAATGATTAAACCTTAAAATAATAAAATTCATTTATAATGAAACTATTTATATTAAAATCATTTAATATTAAAATATTTGAGTCTCACTATTTTTAAATCACTATTACTTCTAAAATGTCATTTTTTTATATCTTTACACCTCTATTTATGCTCATAATTTTATCTGTAATTACTTTCGAGATTTTGTTTGATAATGTAATTATGTTTGCATCTGTTGTTGCATTCGAGACATTTGTGTAGCTATTATAGAAATTTCTTCTATTTGAGATGCATGATTTGAATTTGTAGAAGGACCTACAACTAATGAAGATGAACCATTCACACCATGATGACAAGATCTAATTTATGGCCAATACCATGAATTTTACCTTTCTTAGTTTACCCTCTCATCTTCATCTTGATCAACTTTAGGACTTTCATATATAATTCTTATATAATAAATCAATCATTTTGTAAAATAAGATTAAATAACTAAATAAATCTTATCTCTAAAAACATGGATGCGTACAATGAATTTTTTTCTTTATTGGAGACATATTGACCATCTTTTCTTTTATTAAGTTTGTTGTATAGTTCACCATAAAAAATAGATCCATTATGTAATTTTAGAAAATAAAATTCAATCAAAATCCAAATGTAATATTTGTCATCACCAATATGAAATGACTTGTTAAAAACATAATTTTCATTGATTTTGGATAAAATCGGTTTAATAATTCTTAAATTACAATGACATTTACATCCAACCTATAACTATAGTATAATATCAATAAATAATCTATATTAAACATCTATATCATATATCATATATATTATTTTGTAATTTTGAAAATAAGCATTAGATAAAAAGAAATAATAAAAAGTTGTCTTTTATAAAGAAAAACTAAGAAAGCATTAATAAAGCAAATAGTAGAGCAAAAGTCTCATCCAAGTGCGAAGAATGTCAACTATTGAGGAAGCACATACGTGTAGGGATTAGGCATTGATGTTTGCATAGACATAACCATATCATACAAATGGCACCGCCAAATCAACACGAAGCTTTAAAGTCATGTTTCATACAAACTACTCATATATGTCAATTTATAACGTATGGATAATGTTGCACGAGTTTTTCTAGAAATGTTTTTGGAAAATTGAGAATTATTTTTTCTATAAATTAAAACTATGTATAATTTAAAAGTTATACTTGAAAATTTATATAAAGAGTTTTGTAAATTAATTTTTTAATTTAAAAATTTATCTTCTATTTTCTTTAAAGTTTTATATTGAGTCGTAACATGTACTATTTTGATACATACTCGAAATCATTACCAAACTTACCTAAAAACAATAACATGTGAAGTGTTATTTATTTTATTTTAAAATGAATAAGTAAAGAGATAAATATAGTAGTGTTTTATTTTATATTCAAAAATTAGTTGACTGTTATCCTCTAAAGAAAATTATCGATTCATGTCATATATATATATATATATATATATATATATATAT
>NC_028356.1:30419191-30485221 GCF_000741045.1 Vigna radiata var. radiata
ATATATATATATATATATATATATATATATATATATATATATATATATATATATATATATATACCACGAGAAAGAAAGACAAATATTGATAAATAATATAATACAATAGTAAAGACAAAAAACTAGAAACAATTATTGTGAACAAAATAGAAAAAATAATATGTGACTATTTGTTGAAATTAAATTGTTTGCTTTATACTTAAAAAACTAAAAAAATAATTCAGAACAAAAGTCAAACATGAGGTATAAAAACAATGAGAAGCACGTTAGACTTTTCAACATCCTAGTTTTCCAATTAACCAAAGAAGCAAAATTCTGAAAGAAACCAAAAATTTGAAAAGGATTCAATTGACCTGCCTCTAATTTTTTTTATTTTATTTCCACAATTATTATTTTAATTAAAGGCTAACATTGAAGAATGATATCTTTTAAAAATATTAAAAATTTTACGTCGACTAAAAATAAATTAAATTAAATATATATAAAAGAGTACAAACCTTATTCTATAATATAATTTTACGATGTTGAATTAGGTTTAACGTTTGCTTCTAATAAAAAATATGCTGACCAAAGTCCAACGGTGGAAAATTTAATTGAAAAGTGTCAAACAATTCCTAATTTTCAGTATGTATTTCTTTCAATAAGAAAACGCATTTCAGATTCCCAAATATATCTTATTGAGAATCGAGACTTTAATTTTTGAAACGTGAATATTTTTTCTAAAAGATCCATCTCTCTACCGACATTGAACGAGGTTTTCATAAAAGAAAATTAAATTAATTACAATTAACATGTTTAAGTTAATTTATATAAGTTTTCTTATCTAATTTTTCTAAATTTTTTATTTTCAACTTGTCTAAAACTAATTTTAATTTATGTTTTCTAGGTAACGATTAAATTCATTCAAAATAGGCCGTAGTGATTCATTATACTCGACAAAACCATTAACTAGTAATATTAATTATCAGGGTAAAAGGTTAAGAACACTCTTATATATCTTCATTAAAAAATAATTCTTAATCATTTAAACTTGTTTAAATTCCTTATCTTTATACCATTAGATTTTAAATCTAATTAAACCTTTATAAATTGAAGTTTGAATTTATTTAAATTAATCTTATATTTAATTTATGTAAGATTTGTAACATTTCCATCTCAAATTATTATTATCTAAAATATAAGATTAATTAAGTAGTAAGAAGCAGTGGAATAACAAATAAAATAATAGATAATGAAGTAATAAATTGTTAAACATGAATATTTAGGTTAAAGAAGTGAAGAAGATTAATTAGTTTTGAGTTGTAGTAATCAAAGACAATGCTTCACCAAGGTTTTTGGCCTTGATGCCAATGTAGTCCTTGATAGACAAAGAACGAAAACGAGGGAAAGGAGTGAGAAGAAGCAATGGAGATAGTACATAATCCAAAGGGGGGCCATAGAAATAGGCCACAGAGTATCTTTGCCTTGCACTGTTCACCATCACACGATGCAATGCACAACGGAACCTTGAGTTCGACAAGATGTGAAGAATGTCACCCGTGTGAACAACAAGGGTGTTCGGCTGAGGGTCCACGGAGACCCACCCTGCACCCTCCTTGAAGATTTGCAGGCCATTCGTTTGGCTCTGGTGGAGGATTGTCAAGAAGGATGTGTCTGTGTGAGGAGCTAGACCCATGGCTCGGTTTGGCTCAGGGCAACAAGGGTAGAAGTTCAGCTGAACAGCTTCACACAACTCACTTGAACCAATCCACCCCTTTTCATCTTCACAAATCTTCAACACTGTCAGTATCATCTGGGTTAGCTTCTCTGCTAGCAACTTCATTTGCTTCTGATAATTCTCTATTATGTTGCTGTATAAACACAAACACAGACATACTTATTAGAAAATCAATTTTATCCGAGGTCAGGATAGACTCCAATCATGACTCGTGATATCATATTATAAAATAAATTTTAAACCTAATTCAACCTCATAAGACCGACTTATAAAATGAAGTTTGTACCTATTTATATATTATAAATTAACTTTATCTCTAGTCGATGTAAGTATTTTCTAAGTGAAATTAGTTTATATCGACTTTTTATAGTATAATTTTTTTATAATGGTACCTAATTACACGTTTAATAAGCTGCACCTAAGTTTTATTCTTTGTATGTATATATAAAGACGTTTTGTAATGGACAAGTTTAATGAGATCGAGTTTATATATATAATACGTGTTTCGTAGTGGTTCTTTGATATTTTTTTAATGCTATGAAGATAGAGTTTGAATTTAATAAGATTTCTACTAAATTATCTGAATTTTCTACCACCGTTGATTCCAATGGGTTATAGAGGTTATTTAATATTAGAAAAAACTTATACATGCCAACATTTTGTGGAAAAAGTTATTTGATTTTATCATGTTCATGTGATGGCATAAAAAAAATGTAATCATATAGCAAATGAGGACAAAAACATCAATTTTTCTTTATTCTTTGGTTTATTATTGCATCTTGGAAAGAGAAGTGCTGAATATGCGTTTTTCAAAGAAGAATTGTCCAAAACATAAACTAATATTGGATGAGACTCTTTCAAATCTCAAGCACAAACTCGAATCCAAGATGATGATGTTGTAAGGGATTCCATTATGTGGAAAGTAAAATTTGATGTTAGCAAAAAGAGAGTAACTATTAGCATATGAATGTCCACGTTGCATGGAAGTGCATGAGATTCTATACATATATAACATTTGTACTTACCAAAACCGTGTATGGTCATTAGGCCAAATCTTTTTGGCATCATCGCATGGAGAGCCCATGATGGTGAATCCTTCATGCCACATGTGCTTGGGGAAGAATGATGATATCCGTGCCCGGCCGTAGCCGGTGGCCCCGGCGGCGGATCGTAGGGCTTTCAATTTCCTGTCGGCGGGGAGGGCAAAGAGCCTCTTAGCTTCTTCTTCAACCTCTTCCACAAGACTTAAGGGTATGCCATGGTTCTTCAATTGGAAGGCACCCCAGTTCTCACAAGCAAGGCCTATGAGTTCCATGGCATTAGGATCCATGAGGTCAATGATGGGTATGCATGATCCACTCCCATCATGATGATGATGATGAGCATCTTCAGATTGAGGCCATGCATGGGTTTCAGGCAAGGTCCTTAGTGAAGAAAAGTCTAAGGGGATAATATGATGGAGGTTGAGAGGGTAGTCTCTATAGGCTTCAGAGAGAGTAGTGGCCATTTCAAAAGTTCAAGGAAAAAGCAAGTTGGATTGGTTTTCACAACCTTAATATATAAAAAGAATATTGTAAGAACATGTTTGAGATTAGGTTAAAACCATATACAGTTGGATGAGGTTGGCCATTGGACTATGTTGTGTCGGATTTTGGGTTATTAAGAAGGAATATGTAGTTTGAGTAAGACAAAAGAAGGAACAAACAATTTGTGAGTGTGGAATCTCAAGATCTTAAATATTAAAATAAGAAAGGGAGAAAGAAACCTTTTTCTTTATTCCATGATAAAGTTTCACTCAAACAGAAAATTTTGATAGAGAATCCTTTTTGTTTCCCTTTAGCTTTTGTGGACAAAAACAGGACACGCTTTGTCTTCTAGTTCCAAAACCAAATGTACAAGATTGTCTTGTTCCACCAAATAAAGACTTTACATCTGCTCCATGCTAATTTGATAAACTCAAATATGCAATATGATATATAGTTCAAACTATATATCTCCCTTAATTCTTCCATTGCAAATGGCCGGTACCAATAATATTGTTTCTTTTTTTTTAATTGTGAAACACATTAGTTTTATAAAAAAAATTATTAGTCAACTTTTGTATAAAACCCTACCTCTTGTAGGAATGATTTTTTTTTTTAATATTCTAATGTAATATTATTAAAAGAGAAATGTGTATTTAAACTATTTTTAATATTATTGAATGTATGAAAATAGTGAGTAATGAAATTGATGATTGGTATGCATGAAAGATCTCATTGATTGAGTAAATCTTGGAAAACTATGGAAAGTGCTCCATTATTTATATTATTGAAGGCTGGCAGTGGCGGAGCATAAAGGAGAATTTTTGTACTACAACATAAGCCTTTGCCTGAAAAGAAAGGATGATTCCCATTTGCATGACATGGGGTTCAAAACATATACAAGTTAAGATGGGAATACTTTTGAGGTTGTATTTCAGATCATTATGTACATAATAAGACATTTCCATTTGTTGTTTGTGTCTGAAGTTGACAACATTTTCAAGCTTTTTTTTGCTGGGAGGTTTCAAAGGTGTAAAGTGAAATCATTTGAATGCTGAGTGATCTGACGGAAAATAAGATTGTAGTCAATAAGAACATCATGAGGACAAAATCATTCAAATTCATATATTCAAAGTGAATCCAGTGGAAAAAAAAAAAAAAAACAAAAACTAAGCTAGCTTTCAAACTTGACCTTTCTATGTTCTAACGTTTAATGGTGTAGACATTGACTCGGACATTTGAACGAAGAAAAAGGTGCCAATTAGACTCTATAGACAAGACTTTAGGGGTGTTACCATAATTACATTTCTGAATAATACTTTTTATATTCATATATATATACATAACTTCTTATTTATTTAAATGACTTTAGTCTCTTTAAAATTAATTCTTTTCTATAAAATATATTTCTTTATACTTTTCTTCTCAAATTTGTCATTTTTATTATTGTAAAATAAAAGACTGAGTTTAGTTACTATAAAAAGTTGTCTCAGTCTCCCCAAAATTAAAAAATTATAATTTTGGTTATTAAAATTAAATTTAGGCACCCAAATAACATTTATTATAATATAAAAATATTTGTTTTCAGCTATCACAAATGGAATATGGAAACTGGTGAATGTTATTTGACATTATCACCTAATTGTGTTGGAAGTTCCACATCTACTAGAGATAAGATCAATTCATAGTATATAAGTGAGGTGTAAATTTCACCTTACAAGCCGTTTTTGTGGAATTGAGTTAGTTTTAAAGTTCACTTCTAACATAATATCAAAGTCAGGTTAAGGTCTATCCTAGTAATATCTATCGTTGTTGAGCATGTTGTTCCATCCGTTATATATAAAAACCTAAAATAAAAAAGCCACTTATTCTGTAATATTAAAATCTTATTTAAACTCTATATAGGAATCGTATATGTCTATTCACTTTCATTCACCAATTAAGAGGTCAAATGTTTGATTTCAAAAGTGTGTCTCTCGTGCGCACTATGAATCTTATAGTTTTAGAAATGTTTTTTCACGTTGGAGTTTTTCTTCACTGTACATCTTATGTCAACACAAAACTTTGATATTTGAATTCAATGTTAATTGCATGCAAGTCCTACAAAAATTATTAGTTCAAAATAAATTTGTTTAATAGAAACAATTAATAAATATATAGTTTAAATGGACCAATCTTATATATGGTCATCTATAGATATTTATTTGAGTCTAAATTCTTTTCTGATTTTCAGTGTTTTCTGAGCATTAAAAATACACATGTTGATATTTAAAACTTTTTTTAATATATTTTAAAACATTAAAATAAGTGTCAAACAATTTATTTTGATGGCATAACAAATAAATAGCATGGACAAACTTAACAGAGAATCTAAATTCTATTTTCTATCTTCAACATTTAAAGAAAAATTATTGATCTAATCATTCAATTATAAATATTTAATACTTTTAGGACATGGTGAAGATAATAGTAGATCAAGATAAGAATATAACATAAGAGTGGAAAAAGATAAAGTATGATCTTATCGTATTCAACCATTGACAAGCATAAAATAATTTAGCTTAGTAATAGAAATTATATTACAGTAAAAAAAAAAAAAAAAAACTTGTGAAAGGTAATTATGATGGTGGATTAGCAAAAGGTTGATGAGTGGTGAATACTTAAAAGGGAAATGCCTAATAATAATAACCGTTGTAGTACTAAAAAAAACACTAAAAACAATGATAATACTTGATGGTGATAATTAAATATAATAGAAGTGATTAGGATTATCGATAATTAATAATGATGGTATAACAGACGTGATGTTGACACTAATAATATTAATTGTGATAATGGAAAGATTATTTTTGGGGCAACAATAAAAATATTATTAATAGTTAAGTGGTGTACGAAAAGGTTGACAAAACAAAAATAATATATATATATATATATATATATATATATATATATATTAATAAATTTATACAAAGTTACAAAAAAAATTTAGTTTATAAAAAATTATCAAATATAGTGGTGGGTTAAGCTGAAGTAGAAATCACATCTATGTGGGCATTTTTGAATTTATTGATTTTGATAAGGAAATTACTTGTGTATTAAGATGGCAAACAAATCTGTGGTATTTGTGGATAAAATCTGTGTATTTGTGGGTATTTATTATGTGTGAGTAACAGATAACAGGTATTTTAATATCTGTTTCTAAACGAGTCGAGTACGAGTAGTATATTATCCGATTCGAGGGTATCCGTTATTCGCAAAAAATAAAAAAAAAATAATTTATATATTTTTTAATTAAATTTAATTAAAAATAAAATTATATTTTATTAGGTTAAATTTAATTAAAATTATATTTATATTTATATTTAATTTATATTATATATATATATATATATATATTGTAATTTTATTTAAATTTTATTTTAAAATGTATAAAATATTTTTTTGTTTTTTTTCGGATATCCGCGGGTACTCACGGATATTTTAAAATACTCACGAGTATTTTTAAACGAATATCCAGCAGGTAGCGAGTCGGGTAGTGAATAAAATTTTATTCGACAAGTCAGGTTGCGGATAGATAGTATCCGTACCAACCTGATCCGTTGTCATCTAACTGTGTATATATGTATATGGTTAATACTTATAATTTATATCTCATTTTCGTTTCTATGACCTTCTTAATATTCATTTTCGTTTTTATATTTTTCTTCATAATACATTGTTTTTATTACGTAATCTAAAAGATTATTTATCCTAAAGTTTTTGTCTTGAATTTCTAGCTTACTTGTAAATCACATATATAATTCTTTTTATTTTCTATAATTATTTATTTTTATTTGATTATTATTTAATACTCTTATTTAGTATTATACCTATATAATTTCTTTGTCTTGAAGGGATTTGGGGGAAATAATTGAGTGGATTTGAGATGATTTGAGATTAATTTTTTTATTGTTTATTTGAGTGGATTTGGAGATAAGTGAAAGTGAGTTTAGAAGTAAATTTTTTAATCTGTCACATAAATTAAATCATACACTAATTCTCAAAAACTTTACTTCCAAATTCACACTTTCACTTATCTCCAAATCCAGTCAAATAAACAACAACAAAATTATCTTCAAATCCTTCAAATCCTCTTAAATAAGCTCAATTACTCTCTCCCAAAATCCCTTCAAGTGAATAAGGCATTAATGATATAACTTTTTTTGTAAAAACTAATATTTAATTAATATTTAAAATAATAAAAAGACATGTACGGTTATACTCACTACTCAGTACTAAAAAAATGACACAAATTTCATATCAAACATGAAATTAAAAATAAAGATTAATTCTTACTTAAAAAGATAAATAGGAGATAGTCAAATTCAAGTCTATCTATTTCCATCCTTAATTAATTTGAAGGGGTGCTTATAATTTTAAAGAGGCATGGCACAGATTAGTGTAATTGCTTATTAATTAGATCCATTAGTTTATAAAATTAGTATTAACATTCATAATTAAATTTTAGTTCAAATTACACTGTTGTTTGAGTTCAAAAAATAAAAGTAGAAGTGTTTTCATCTAATTTTGTAGTTAAATTTTTTAATTTGAATGAATTGAACCTTTTGTTTTCCAAGTCATCATATTTTATATAAGATAAAGTATATTTAATTGAAATTAATTTTGGTTACAAACTCTCATAGAATTTGATCTTTTAACCTTTAAAATGAATAGATCTTATTCTTTCGATTTAAATGCTTTAAATTTTGTTGATGTAGTAAGCAATTATTTATATTAATGTTTGAGTTGTTTATATTGATATATTTTAACACAATTGTCATCTATATATAATATTATTTAACACAAAAACTGCTAGCTAACACTATTAAGTTAAAAAAATTATAACTATTCGTACTTATTTTTAAAGTTTATAGATTAAAATATATCAAAATTTTGCATATGAACATATTTTAATTTCGTGTTTAAGTTTAAAAATTAAAAATATATTTAATACATTATAAAGTTGTTTCAGCATATACTCTAATGAGTTTAGATCCTAAAGAAATTGTGAAAAATATTTAAGTTAAGCAGTAATTAATTGGGAATTTATTTAAAGAAACTATATTCATTTTCTTAAGTTTTTTTATTTATTTATGTTGGTAATTTATGAAATTTTCAATTCAAATTCAAATGAACAAGAATATATAAGTTTACATAGAACAGTTGACCATTATGTAATTCAGTATTTGAAAAGACCAAATTTTACTTCTATAACTATTAGAACTTATCTTTGAATAATGAATATTCTTAAAACAATTTAATTATTTCATTTCTGAATATTGCTATTTAGAATAATATTAAATCAATTTAAAAGATAATTAATTAAGCTGAATATTTAAGAAAAATGTTTGAAGAAAATAAATAAATTAAAAGTGATGAAAATGATTTATTATTAATGTATATGAAAAAGAAAAATATAATACAAAGATATTATATAAAAATTTGGTCATGATCAAGTATGATATACAAGACATTTTCATATAGTATTATATACATTTTATAATATACATGTTAAAACCTTTTGTTTATTTATATTTTTAATTTTAGGTTTAAACCATTTAAGCGTCTTTATTTTTGTTAGATATTTTTAATTTGGTTTCTTTTTTTTTTTAAGTTTTCAGAGAGTATTTGAAATCATTTAAATACGTCAGCTCACCACCACCTATACAGAAAGTTAACTCCTTTAACGAAATTTGACGGCAGGGGCTTAATTGTTTGAAATTAACAGTTATAAGTACTCAATTGGAAAACTTTAAAATAAATAGACCAAATTAGAAATACTTAACAAAAATAGAAATGATTTAAACCTTAATTTTATCCAGCTTTGTTTATTATATTGTTGACAACTTTCATTGTAGTTGCTAGTAATTCATTGATATTTAAAGGTGAAATATATTGTAATTAGAGTAAATCTTACATATCAACGAGGTTATAGTACTAAAAATTATTAACACTAATCTTCTTTTCAAAATGCAACATACAACATTGATCATGCTCCTGTCCTGCCTTATTGCTACTCTTCCTATCTTCGTTAGAACCTTAACTATGATATCATTGTTGGAAATCATATAATGACAAAACAATTTTTGCAAGTGGAAACACGTGTCCACAAATAAAGCATAAAATTTAAATAAAAACACATAATAAATTTAATTCTTTTTTGACACCTTAAGACCTACATCTATCAATTCTCTCAACAAAACATTATTACTTAATATACAATTTTTCTGAAAAAAATCATGAAGCTTATCATACAATTTTTATAGCAAAAACTACAAACTTGTTTACAATTTTCCTGAAAAAAATGGCAAATCCTTTTGTACAAATTTTCTAAACAAAGTTACAATCCCTTTTGTGAAAATTTTCTAAATAAAATTACAAACACTTCAATGATACATAATATCAAAATTCTTTATACACCTTGTTACTTCAGTTATGATGACAACTCTCAAATCAATTTTTCATTTTAATAGTTGTTTTCTACGTTTCTCTTCTTCATATTTTTTTTAGAATTTTCGTGAATACATTAGTAAAACAAATTTAAAGTGAATGAATTTTCAATCTCTTGCTCAATTTTTTATTAAATTCACTAACCTTTTGACGTCCAACACTAGGGCATTCGAAGTTTTATATCCTTTTACGTCAAATTACAATTATAAATGACGTTTAATAATTGCATTTATTTATAAAAATGTCACCGGTCATTTTTAACGTTGGCTAATGAGTAATTAGACATTAAAAATGTGACGTTATACGTTGTTTTTACACTAATATACTTACCACAATTCTAATATTGATTGAGAATCCATTTTTCACATTATCATATGAATATGAGTATATTTATCTTAATTTGAATCTCATCTATTCTTTGTTGTCATCATACTAATATTCATTTTAACACTAGTAGAAAAACACTGTTTAACCTCCGCTCATTGAAGTCTGTTAGAGGATCACCGACGTCATTTGATGAAAGGTGGCATTATCGTAAATAAGATGGTAACCTAGACGTTGGTTTCACGGTAAAGCGACGTCTCATATACACGTCAACTCTGCCCTAAGTCGATGTCCAATGTAATGAGGTAGGCGAGAAGACATACTTCTCCTGCGCCATTGACGTCGGCTGTGATGGGAGGCCGACATCTACCTGACTGCAATTAATGTTGTTCACCTGATTCCTAGGCGCTTAGACGTCAGATAGACAAAACCGACATCTATGGCCTGTGGGGAAGGCTGGAAGACAAAAATTTCTGCAAAATAGACGTCGCATTTTTTGGTGCGCGACGTCTATGTGCCTGTAATTAATTATGTTCATCAAACTCCGAGGCACTTCGACGTCCGATAGTAGAGACCCGACGTCGGCGCCCTTTCACAATTGTAATTAATTATGTGCCTGCAAAATAGACTTCGACGTCCCTTCACAACTTTCGTCTACTTCCCTGACAGGAAATGAAACGTCAATCGGTTTAGTGCCCTAGACGTCGGCTCCCCTGGTGGCCGACATCTAATGGGCATTCAAAAAGTCAGTTTAGATGTTATCTTGGACGTCGAATTAGTTCGATAAACGACGTCTAGGTGACTATAGACGTCGGTCTCTGGAGAAACTGACGCCCCATTTCATTTTAAATAAATCGTAGACTCTTCGCAACATTACAGTTTCTGATATCATCGTCTTCCTCTTCTCCTTTTTCTCTCTTTCGGCTCCTCTCGTTTTTCTCTCTTGCGGCATTGCATTATTGTTTCTGATAACATCATGCAAAGTCTTCCTCCTCTCCCTTTTCTCTCTTGTGGCATTGCATCCCAGGTGTGTGTTTTTTTTATGGTTACCGTTTAAACAATGTTCAGTCTTTCATCAATTATCTTCTGGTTCAACTGATTAAAATTTGTTTTCCTTGTGTTGTGTTTTAATGCAGTTTTGTTCCTCTTTTGGGGTAACGCAGTACCACATTCTTCCTCTGTGTTTATTAGGTAATTTATCTTCATTATACTCTTTGGTCATTGTTTCTTTTCATTTGAAAAAATCTCATTTCTTTTTTCTTACTCAATTTGTTCTCTCTCTCAAATGTTTAGCTTGATCAATATTCACAAAGTTCATTTAATTCCTTAAGTTATTTTTTCTCTTATCACAACCTTTATCATACATTTCTTCCTTTCTATAATTATTTTTAATGATTTATTGCATATAAGAAAGTACAAACTAATTTCATTAAATCAAATAACTTCTAAGATATATTTAATTAAATGTACCCATTTTTAATATTTGTATTTAGTATTTATTCTTTTCATATGAGAGTATATGACATCTCAATTTTTAAGTATTCAAATATTTGATACTCTATTTTACAATAAAAGTTTAATAATATCTTATTTTCTTTGTTAAAGTTCTTATTACTTTATAAGAAAATATTTAATTAACACTTAAAATAATAAAGAAACGACTACTGACAAAACTAAAAATATATCCACTATCTGATAGGAATATAAATGGGAAAAAAGTTTCCTATACAATAAAAATTAAAATAAAGATAATAATAAATTTTTACATCGAGAATAAAAGTGAGAATATTCTTTGAGAGAAAAGAAAAAAATGTAAAAAAAGTGGCAATTTTTAACTTGTTGGCAATCACCTTCTATATCTATTACAATTGTAATGGTACAGTAATTATTTTCTATATCAATTAAAAGAATCAAAGGTAGTGTAACATCTTTATTTAGAAATTTTGCTTGTAAAAAAATATCTAAATTAAAGTAGACTTAAAGCTAAAACAATATTTGATTATCAAAATAATAATTATATTTACCTAAACATCGTATCATATTATTTGTGACTAAACAAAAAATTAAGAGAATTATTGGATTGTGGACCATATTTCATCACTTTTAATATTATATTCAATTGAGATAATTAATCACTTATTGTGGAGTGTGTGCTTTAATAGAACCTATGAACGTAAAATAATAATAGAAAAGTTACTTTTTGTTTAATCTTTAGTATTATCACGATATAAGATATTGATATCTTAGTACAAGGACCGTCACTAAGCCTCATAATGTGCTAATTTCGAAATCCTATTTTATTTTATTCACCAAATGTTTCATGTTTTCAAAATCGCGTGTTCTATTTCATGGCTTGCATATTGTTTTAAGCGGAATTCTTTTAAGGTTAATCATTTAAAAAATTTCCAAAGTTAAAATCGAAATTTAATTAATAAAATTATAATATGAAGAATGTTTGAATTGTCTTGAACCATTTGAGTGGTATCTACAAAAGACAATTCAATAGGTATCTAAGCGGAAATGTTTCAAAAACAAAACAATTCTAGAAAAACTATATTATTTTCTGGTCCATTCTAAACAATTCAATTCATAATAAAAGCAAAATATCTTCAATATACTTCTGTACCACTTTAGGTAAATATATTTTAAATTTAATTCAACTTCTTAAATTTGAAAATAGGCAAATCGTAGGGATCAAACGACTCATAATGAAGAAGTCGTGTCTTCCCTGCACAACTTTACCCTGTAGCTTCGATCAGGTTTGAAGTCGTGCACTCAAAAACGACTTTATGTTGTTGTAATCGATTACCAAGCATTGTAATCGATTACAACGTGTCGAAGTCATGCAGGGGAATACGACTTCACCTTTGTAGGCAAAAATGACTCTGGTAATCGATTACATCATGGTTGTAATCGATTACCAGCATGTTCAATAGGCAAAAACCCCTTGGTAAGCGATTATAACCATGTTGTAATCGATTACTAGAGTGTTTGGGTGTTGAATCAATTTCTTTTTGTTCTAAAGCATCATTAGAGGTTATTTATGTGTAATTATTTTAATTTTTGTAAGCGCATGGTTGTTGATGACATTGTGATGTATTGTTATGTTTAGGAAGAGTAATTTTTTTAATGTAAATACAAATGGAAAGCATAAGACAAACTCATAAATGAAATTTGAACTATTTTATTGAATTGAAAATGCATTACAAAAGCAAAAGGCTAAAAATAAAAAATGACAAAAATACAATGAAATTGAGAACTATTTATGAAAAAGATCTACCATGTGGACGAAAATGATGACGCAAATATCCAATGTCGTGCTCTAGATGTTCAACTCAAGCATCAATTGTATCAAAGCGGTCACCCATGTTCAGCTCCAGTTGTTCAAATCTAGCATTCATGCTTTCATTCATAGTATTGAAGCTGTCCCCAACAAATGTTCGGAGATCATTGATCCCCTCATGACGTCATCAAATGAAGAAGTTTGTTGTTGAAGAAGGGCTGGTGGTGGTTGTTGTTGAGGACGTGCTTCATTATGGCGTTGAGGAGGAGGAGAATTTTTGTGAACTCATATATTGTCAGCATTTTTGGTAAATCCAAAGGAGTCTATCACTACTGACCTCTTTTTCATTTGCTTGTTTTGTGGGCCAGGTATTTCATCATCCAATGGAATTTCAAAATTTTGCCAGATCTGGGTGACCAAAAATTGATATGGTAAAGGAACGTCTGGCCTCAAAGCCTTCTTCATCCTATATCGGATGAGATGGCTCCAGTTTATCTGCTTTACTGTCATTATAATCTACATTAAGAGTAGATCTTCCTCGGTAGCTTGTGCAAAGTTAGAAACACATGGAAAGAAAATACGACATATAATATAACGTAATATTCTAGCCTCAATTGTCATAAATTCGACTAGAATTTTGCTGATACGAGGTTTGTATGGCAAACAAATCAAGTCTCTTGTTACATCCATACTATACTTATCCTCTTATTCCTTAACTAATTTACCTTTAAAATTCAAGCCAATAGAGGGGAGGTTGGCTATGAAAGCTAATAGGCTGTGTTTGATAATCATTTTCACATTTTTTACCTCAGTCTTAATGGTTCCATTATCAGAAAATTTGAGGTTGCTATAAAAAGTACATACTAAATCAGGGTCAGCCCAGATTTGTCAGCATGTGGAAAAATTCAAAACTTTCATTGTTGGAATATTCTTCATCAAGATATTTTGGGTCAATGACCCGACGGTCACTGAAAAGTGTGAAATACCTTTCGGATAGTGCAGGGGTCGAAAACTAAAGATTTTGGTGTGGTTGAGTTGGTGATGGTGGTGGTGAGGGTGATAGTGAGCTTTCAATCGGTGAAGGTTGACGGCGGCGATGTCCCGCAAGTGAAGAAGATGAGCCCCTAACCCTTTACCTCTTTGAAGATTTCTCCATTTAAGATTCCAATTGGTGCAAATTGAAGAAAATTGAAAGGAGAATGGGAAAATGTTGTTTAGAAGTGAAAAGAGTATAAGAAGGTGTGGTTTTTTAGCTTTGGGAGGTGTTGTAATGGAGGAGAGTCGTTGGTCTGTGAGTGGGAAGGGTGGATGTGGGTGAGAAGAGAGAAAAAGTTGAATTTATAGGGTAGGGTTTTGCTAGTAATCGATTACAGATTCCCTATAATTGATTACCAAAGCCTCTGGTAAGCGACTATAGGGTTTCTGTAATGGATTGCCAGAAGCTCTGGTAATGGATTACCAAAAACCCTGTAATAGCTTACCAGAGGCTTTGGTAATCGATTACACAGGAATTTTTTGTTTAAAAGTACATTTGTTTATTATTTTGGTTGTAGTTTAATTGATTGCACAATATAATTTATGTATATAGTTATTATTTTTTGTATCATTTGAGATAAAAATTAAAATACTTGTATAGAAATATTAATTTCACAATTTATATTTAAATACATATTTATTATTCACATATAAAATAATAAAAACAAATTGTAGCAGTATTTAGAAATATATAAAAGTAGAACTTCATTTAAAACTTAAAAATTATTACAAAACATAAAAAATTATTATTACATTCATCCAAATTCAAGTCTTAAAGAATTTTATACAGTTTCAAACAATATAAAAAATGTTAAACATTACAAATTATTATGAATATGGATATATGAATCTTCTTTGTTTGTCCGTGTTTCAAACAATAGAGTGTTACAAAATTTTAGTTAAGATGTATTTTATATTGTGTTGCTTTCACCGTAATAGTTCATGGGAAATGTTCTTTTTCTTTTATTTCAGTTTCAATTTTTATATTTGTTCTTTGGTCTTGCCAATTAGAATTAGTGTCACTGCTTTCTTTTAATTTTCTTGTAAGATTTATATCTTGTTTGATATTAGGCTTACGAGTAGTTCTTGATTTACATTTCCAATGCATTGGCATGATTAACCTCTCCCAATAATTGTTTTCTTTTTTGGAATTACATTATCCCAAAGTAGACATGTCAATATTGTCAACTAATTATTATTTTATATTGTAGGTATCTAATCAAAGAAACATGTCAAATGATGAAGAAAATGAATAACAACAAGAATGATAATTGTTATTCCAACCACTTTTTGATTTGTTATGCAGAAGAACATGTTTAATTTTAATTTTTAAGACCAAACATATGTTATTTCTTAAGTTGACAAATTAATTATATTTTTAATTTTACAATTTATTTTATATAATAATAATTACTTTTGGTTTCATATTATTTTGTTTAATATTAAACATATTTCATGTTAATCACATTAATCAAATCATTTGAATAAGAAAAAAATTGTATTATTTCCATTACCGATGGTTTTCAAAACCCCAACTACATAAACTAGAAAATATTGGCAGTTTTTGACTAACCCATGCAAGTTCTGGCGGTTTCTATTAACCCCAGCAACTATCGGTAGTTTTTACAAACCCTCACAAGTACTAGCAGTTTCTATGAAAACCCCGCAAATGACTGCAGTTAAATAAACCCTCACAAGTTGTGACGGTTTCCAAAAAAACTCCTATAAATAGCGACGGTTACGAACAAAACCGCTGAAAATCTTTTTTGACGGTGATTTTCCCAGCGATTTTGCCAACTGCGGGAAAAGTATTTACCAGGGGTTAAAACCACTGGTAATGCAGAAAAAAAAAACCCTAGTAAAATCTGTTATTTTTGTAGTGTGCTATCTTCCTTATATCATATTAATTTCTAGGATTTGTGAATACAAAGGGATCCTCCAATGAAATTGGCCAAGGGGCACTGAAGCAAATGAGGTACATTCCTTATAGAAATGTATTTATTCACAAAGGAGGTGTGCCTACTGAGGATGGAGAAGATGATGATGAAATGCTTGATGTCCCTCGTGTTGCTGAATCTTCAAGCATTGTTGCGGGCTCCTCTTCATCCATGGAAGAAAACATCGTAAACCTAAATAGGAGAATAGAAGAGTTGCTCAACCTTCAAATAGCTAGGCATGAAGAAGCTTGTGCCCTCGTTAACGACTTGGAGTATAGGTTGTCTAACATAGAACTTCATTTAGAAGAGGAAGATTTCGATGATGAAAATAATGTTGAATTTTATATGTTGAATGTTTTTAAGTTAATTCCCAAATTCAAATCAAATGTTTATATCTTGCTTTGACTTGGCTTTTTGAGTGGGAGCTTAATGTTACTAGGATTTATATCTTGAGGAAGAGTTTCTATTTAGTTAGGTTTGTATTTTTAAGAGGAGCATTTCTTACTTTTGATTATGATAAAAAAAAGGAGAGAAAGAGGCTAAGCCTTTAAAGCAATAAACGTATATCTAAATTGTTTTCTTTTTTAAGTTATATATAAGCATAATATCACAAAAAAAGCTTCAAAAATTATTTTGATCATCATATAAAAAGAGGAGATTTTTAGCAACAAATGAAGAATATAAGTCGAGAAAGTTGTGATGATGAAGCTAACTTTATGTTTCAAAATTCAAAGAATTTGTTGTTCAATTTGAAACTTATGTAATAAGTCATTTGTAATTTTATATTTGACTTAGCATGGAAGGATGCACAAAAGGTTGATTATCATGAAAAAACATTGTTTTAGAAACGCACTGGAATAATTTATCAATTATTCCAGTCAAATTTAGAATTGGCAAAAAGCCTTTAGAATAATCTATTATCACTTGGGATAATTGATTATCCTAGAGAAAAATAATTTTTAAAAAAGGCTTGTTGGCAATTGTGAAAGAACACTTCAACTTTTAACCTACTTTAAAATTTTAGCCTATAAATACTTTGCCTTTGAACACTTTGCCTTTGAACACTTTCGAGAAACTTATTATTCTTTCTGAGAAGTTTAATGCTTTTCATAAGAAACTCTATGTACTTTAAGTTGTGAGCTTGTAATCCCTAGTGTGGGAAGAAAGAAGTGTTCCACTAAGGGTTTCTAAGTATGCACACATCTCCTAGGATAAGTTTTTCATAAAAGGAAGTGGTATTCATCTCTTATATCTTCAAAAAGTGGTGAACTCTAACTTTTACTCCCTTCAATTATAAGTTTTTTTTATTTGTTAGTTATTAGTTAATCACTCTTTAAGAAATTAACAACTGGACGTAGGATCTTTTGATATATGTATCAGTATAAAATCATTTGTGTAAGTTTCTCTTTTCCTAATTTTTTTAACTTTGTTGTTCTTGTTTGAAGTAAACTATTTTTCATATAAAATCAATTTATAAAAATAGTTTATTTTAAAACACATACACACGCACACACATGCACGTACATGCACGTACATGCACGCATCACACATCACACATATTAATTTATAAAAAAAATTATAAAAATAATTTAAAGAAGAAAAATGTATTTAATTATTAGTTAACATGTGTAACGTTATATATTTTGATTTATAATACAATAATATCCTTTTATGGTATGAAATGTTATTGTATCTTCTCTCTTTTATCAACATCTTCATTCTTTTGTACCACGTTATTTAACCTTTTAAAATATTTAGATTATTAAAATTGTTTAAATTCACCATACAAATTTAAAATATTAAGAATTTATAGTTGATGAAATTTTGAACAAGCAACACTTTTTAAAAGAGGCCAATAAAAAAATAGTTACCTAGTAAAGGATTTTTCAAAAAGGTTTTTTAAAATATAATAATAACAATTCTTCCAAACCATATCTCCTTTTTTCTTAGATAAATAAAATTATGAATTTGTTTTGTAACATTCATTTATTACTATATAATTATTAAATAAAATATTAAAAATTGATAATGCACAAATAAAAATGATAATATAATTATCATTTTTAATAGTTATAATATATATATATATATATCAAAATAAAACTACAAAAAAATTTTAAAAGAAAGAAATCCCATACACTACTAATTAAATAAGACTATACAATCATTTTGTCATATCTTTGCATTCCACTGAAAGCATTTCATTACCTAACTCACCATCTACTCACACTATGAAGTGATCATCACAAAGGAAACAAATAAAACACAAAAAGGAAGAGAGGGTACAAAAGAAACACCGTGATAAAATTCAATTATATCAAATATTAGTTCAACATTTATAAATTATTAGAACTCATAAAAACGCAGATAACAATTGACATTAGACTTAATTATTTGGATTCATGTCTTTGACATAGAGCTTCATTGAAGTCATAAAGAAAAGGGACAAGGTTACTCCTTTTCACGCCTAAGACCAAAATTCTAAGGCTAGGACCTCTTGCCATTCCTCTCTATATGAGGTGAATGACTGGTAGTATATCAGGATACTTCCTTTCTGAACTCCAATATGTCAAAGCATACACTAAACATCATCACCACACAAAATGTTTCCTTGAAATTCTCACAACAATACCATATATAATCATAATAAACATCATCATTTACACAGATACTATTGTCAAACTCACAAGCATACTCAACGATTATATAAATCAATACCAATCAACCAAAAATAAGAAGTAAATTATCATACAGACTGACGCCCAGAGGTGTTACTCAACGTGAGACCTATTGCAACAAGGTCGCGGTCAACAATAGTCTTGACTCTCAATGACAGTCCTAACATCCAACGCTAAACCTTTCATAAAAGATGGCGCTTAATGGTAATCCTAACGCTTAGCGGCAATCTTAACGCATTGTCATTCTTCACGTAAAACTTCATGCTTAACGACACTCTTTTGCCGCTCATCAACACTATTTTGTAGCTTAAGTCTTAGAATTAAAGTTGATCCAGACCTACAGTGCAAGATTATGCCCAATGGTGCCCTGCAACCGCTCAGTGCCAAAGCATTCAAAAAACTGGGCGTTCAACGAAAAATGGACCGCTCAATGGTTTGAAGCAAAAATGCTTCTAAACTTGAACAACCAAACTTGCGCTCAGTGTCATATTACTATTACTCTACATACGAGATTATAACACACTCAAAATTTGTGATTCAAGTGAAATGAGATCTATTCAATTGCTCAAATTGGTATTCCTTTTCCCAAATAAATGGTTCAACACAATTTCCATTGTTTAAATTCATACTAATTTGTGCTATTTCTTAGCTCTTTAGTTCTCTCAATCACAATAGTCTCAACCACAAGCCAAAACTCAATTCAATTATCTTTAATTCAAGCATAAACATCGATCAAATTCAACTGCATACCAATAATTATCAAAATCATTCAACTCCCGAACATTAAAACAATTAACTTTCCTTACCTACAAAATGACCAAACAACTTGATGATACGCCTAACATTATTAAATGCACAAGTAGTTCAATTTGCCCTTATGAACAACACAAACACGACCAAGACATACTATTAGGATCATTGATAAAAATAAAAAAAAAAAAAAAATAAAAAGACAGACAAGTAGAATGTAAAAACTACATACCCAAAAAAAGGCCACACGCACAAAAAGAATCAACATACCAAAAGAGACAAAAAAAAGTCAATTTACCTTATTGATATGTTGATTTTGATGAACTCACCACTATGAAAAATCCTATTATCTTCAATCTTAAAAAAAAAAATAACGAATTATAAGAAATCTTAGAAAAAAAAAGATAAAAAAATTCTAGGAAAATGGTTTTATAGAAAATAGATGTTTTTAAATAATAAAATTTGTTTATAAAGATTTTATTTATACTTTAAAAATTTTAATATTATATTAAATAGTTTTGACAAAATAATTTGTATATGCTTCAATTTTATCGTATAGTGAACTTATTTCATTTTTTCATTTTTAAAAAGTTTTACGAAGAACATATCTACAAATTCCAATATAATTATTATGAGTATGATTAAATGTCCTCTAATAAATAAACTAGTATTAAATTATACATCCTTTATTTCGTGTTTTATTATTTGTTTATGAATACCTTCATCTAAACAAACCTTATACATTAATAAATAAATAATAAGAATGACGGCAAGCAAGTCGGTACCGACGCTCTGTCTCTGTCTCTATACATTGGTCCATCTCTTAGAAACACAACTATGTATGTATTTGCGACTTTTTCCATATTTATTCTTTTATGATTTCAATTTTCAATGAAAATCGTGTTTTTATTTCTAAATAACTTTTAGTTTTACATTTTTTCAATTTGACTAAACCTACTTACAAACACCAGAACTAGTCGGTACCGACTCTCTTGAATCACGATATAGTTCAGTATATTTCATAATGTATACGAAAATACTAAATATAATATATTGTTGAAATATAATTGTGAAAATATTAATTTTCTACTACCAGCATAAAAATATTCGAAATTAGAGTATATTTCATTATGTCAAACTTTATAGTAAGAATGTTTTACGTTATTCGTTATATTAGGATAATTTTTTTTCAAGGCACTCATTTATAATTTTTACTAAGACAAATTATTATATATTTTTCTTTCCTTGTTTAATGTTCCTGCAAAAGTTAAATAGTTTACGAAAAAAACAGGTATATTTATACATCTAGAAACAGTTAATATTTATCCTATTGTTTGGATAGAGAGGTATGATAGGTCACAAAATTAAGATTTTTTTTCTTAGGTGGATCTCAAGTCTAATTTTGAGACCTAATTATATTAGAACTTTTTTTTACTTGTCCTAATATCAAGATTATGGGTATAAAAATGGATGTTGTCATGTTAAGTTTGTAAAAATAATAGGATTGGATTGAAATTTTAACCCGTTTTAATTTAAATTAATAAATTAAGTTTCAATTATTTGTTATAATACTCTTTAAGGTTGACTAACCTTAATATATTCATAATAATGTTGACTTAATAAGGATTTCAATAGATTTATGTATAAAAAAGAGATAGCATATTGATGAAGGTTAGCATTCAATATGACAAGTTTCATTATACATTAATCATAGTCGATTTGTCTTCTAATGATATTTTACAAGTTTAGGTGGAGTTTGATAAAGGTGCAAATCATCTATGTGTTAAGGTGTAAATTTCAAACCTATTACACATATGGAGGGAGACTAAGAAAAGAAGAGGTAGGAATTTTGGCCAGGATCTTTGCAAATCTTTTAGTTATTATCTTTGTAATTTTTAGTTATTATATTTGTAATATTTAGTTTTTATTTTTGTAACTAAAATATTCTCCAATTTTGGGGAATGAAAACAATTTGTAACTGATTTGCTTACAAATAAAATGCTAAGCTCTCACGGCTAAAGGATGGAATTGATTTTGGTTTAAAGATAGTTAAACATTTTGAGTCAGAGAGGGGGTATTAGTGCCATCCATTGTAAGATATTTGCAGGAACTTTGGTTGGCACAACATTGGAATGGTTTAGTACAATTCCCAACGTCACAGTCACCGCATTCTTGGTATTCCACAGTTTTAGTCCAACATTCCTCCGGTCCAACAATGACCCTTTTCAACAAAGCTCACCCTAAACCACTCGACACGAATCTATCCCACACTAGTCCAGTCATCTGCACAACAACAAAACGATGAACAAGAACAAAACAATTCTAATCACTGTGATTATTAAATTTTTTTTATCTTTATAAACATATATTTTAAAACATATTATGTTTGTGTGAATTACATTATTAATATGTTTCTTTGGATATTAATGAGATGTTGGAGTTCATTCAGTGTTGTTGTTGGTTGAACTTATGTCCATGTTTCATTATGTGGTAAAACAAGTATATTAATGTCGGTAACACTACAAAAAAACAGGTATTAGTGACTATCAAAATCCGTTAGAAACATCCAAATTCGTTGGTACTATATCGTTAATATTTACCATCAGATATTTATATCTGTCGATAGTGATTAATGAATATTTTGTTGTCGGTAATCCATCGAAAAACAGTCATTGTCAATGAAATTTTGTTGTTTCCAATAGAAAAATGTCATTAGTAAATCCATTCCTTTAGTAATAGGGTTTTGGTTAAAAAAAATTTGGGCCAACCAATTTTTGGGTTTAAGAAGAAGCCAAAATATTTTGACTTCATCCAATGAGAGATGGATACATCTTTCATTAAAACCAAAAGAATGGTAAAAACATGTGAGTCAAGATCCTAACCATGAAATAAACACTCCAAGAAAAATGAGTTACATATGGATTTTTTTTGTAGTAACGAGAAAAAAATTTTCCCACCGATTTCGTGTATGTAAAAATCGTATGTAAGTTTGGTGCATTAGAGCAAGAAATTTTGTTAAAGACAAGATACGCAAGTAATGAAAGAGGATTTTTATGTAAATTAGAAAAAATTACCTATTGATTTTACATACAGATTTAAAAATAATTAATTATTTAAATTAAAAATAAAGTTTAAGGTGTCCACTCTCTTGATATTTTCCAATCTTTGCACTCTTTTGAAAAGGAAAAAAAGATGCTCAAAAAGAAAAGAAAAACACTCGTAATGAAGAAGAACCTGAGTTATGAAAGGTCACTAGTTCTTCACATTCATATCTTCATTCAATCTCCACCACATCTTCGTTCATTCTCCATTACCTACACCCATACAAAGAACCACCCTTCCAATGACGACGTTAAAGCCCTAGCCTCCACGACATCGTCTCGTTTGCATTAGTCTGGTGATGGCTTGTCCTGGTTCTCGCATTGTTTCATTTGTTCATACCTACATTTTGTGATGAGGCGCTATGTATTCGCTCACAATTAGGGTTTTGATGGTGGGAACAAAGTTTCCCTATGATTTGGGTTTGGAACTCGCGATTCTTGGACATTGGTGATGTGCAGGTTTTATGGCGTTTGACCACCTTAACGTCTTCTCACCTCCAGCGAAGCTTTCGAAGGTTAGGATAGACTCCCAATTTTAAAAGGAATGAAACCCTAGATCCTAGAACTCAATCCTAAATGGTTTATTTTGTACTCAAACCCTAGGATTTCTTCTCTATTTATCTCTGTTAGCCATAAGCCTCAACAACCCCTCATTGAATTTTTGTCCAAGAGGCTCATGGTGGATGCAGGGGAAAACTCCCAATCATTGCACTTTCGTGACACAAAGTGGTAAACATAAAGGGTCTGGCAGAGTAAGAGTTACAACTGAATGTTTAGTTTCTCCCGTTGATACTATTGCAAAAGACTATTATGTAGTTCTAGGTCTGGTGATGCATCAAACTCTCACTTCGTAAGTAACTTTTCTACGACCATTTTACCTACGTATTTTTGTCAATATGTAACACTGTCTTACCTACAGATTTTGGCTTACTTACAGATTTTGACCGTACATAATAACCCTCATCTCTTATAATAAAGAAGGCAAATAAATGCATGAAATTTGCAACATTGTAGTAGAATGAAATCAATGACTTAAAGTTTGTTTATTTACAATATGAGGTCTAATCATAATATAATGATGATGATCTTGCATAATGCAATTATGATTTTTTTTAAGGTACAATTTTTTTTTTTAGGATTAGAGTCAAGTCTTCATCTAAAGGTTTGCCTTAAGGTCAACCAACTATGATGATAATGAATAATTTTAAGTTTAGTTAATTTAATGAGTTTTCTAAGTGTGATCATATAATTTTTTTAAATAATTTGTATTAACATATTTTCATCCTAATTCACAATATTCATGCAAGTCGCCTACTTTGATAGCCCTAAATTCAATCATCTCAACTCATGTAATCTCATTACTCATTATTCAATCATCTCAACTCATGTAATCTCATTACTCATTATTCGTCATTATTTTTTTACTAAGAAAAATGTGAGTCAAAGTATCGTTGCAAATTTCAAATTCACCAAAATCTGCGTTAATATTCATGTAATGAAAATATATTGTATTCATATTCCAAATGGAGGTATCAAATATTACATCTAGATATATTTCACAAAATAGATATCTTATCTAATAAGATGTTATCTATCATCGTATTCTCAAAATGCAACACATATTAACAGTAATAAAATGATATGACTAAATATGTTTTTTACTCTTTAAATTTTCATCCAAAATTAAATTTCACCCATGTTTCAAACATTGAATCACTTTCGTCCCCAAACATTATTAATGAATAGATAAAGACCTTGCTACCCAAAAATTAAGCATTTGATGAACGTGAATCAATGTTTCATAGTAAAACTAACATGGCTATGTATGTTGACAAAGTTTCTTATGTCTTCTTTGTTGTCATCTTCCCATCTTCACTCCCATCTCTCTCAATTCCATCATTCCCTTAATAAAGAATATAAAAATATTAACAAAAAGTAATGTTTATGTTTATATGAATTATCTTTATATATGACATCATTTTTACATTTATTTTTTTATTGGTAATAGCTAATAATAAAATTAAAAAATTGAGACATTAGATATCTCTCAATCCATATACACAAAATTGTCAAAAGATAAATATAGATGAGGGATTTGGACTCTCAACCCTTTGTTTCCTAACACTAATATTATAAAAACAAAATTATTCCCATATAACAAATCATTGTGATACAACTTATAAACTTTTCAAACCTAAAATATTACAAAATATTATCTAAAAAAAATACATTCTTCTCTTGAAATTTTCCACTAACTTCTTCCACACATATCGAACTACTAAACTATGATTACAAATAAGCACTTAAACAAACAAAGACGAAAAAATAGCTATGGCCAAATGCAAGTTTTTAATCACTTGTTTCCTTTATTTATTTTTTTTATTATTTTTCCTTTATTTTTTCTCAACTTGGTTTGTTTTGTGTTCATCTATAACATCGTAATAAAATGTAACAATGAGTGATTATTTTGTCACGAGACATATATGTTTATCATGATTTTTATTCCTTTACATAGATACTTTATTTTTCATAACTTAAAAAATTTTGTTTAAGACTTTAATGATCACGAACTATTTTATATTGGCATCTTATTACAAATAGTGTTGACATGACTTTTAAGAAAATTCTCATAAAAGTCAATAAACTCATTTACATGACAGATTATGATTGGAAAATAATGACAAACTATATTACGTTATCAAAAACATAATATATTTTTTTCTCTTTGTTTAATACTTTTGAATAATGTTCTATAGCTTTCTAATTTATGAATTTGAAATTATAAAATATTTCCGACAATTTTGAAACATTATTTACAAGTTATTTCATTAACACCCTCCTGTCAGAATGTAGCATACTTAGTTTAATTGATTATATATATAACTTAGGTTGTCACTTTGTATATAAATGTATTAGTTTGTAATTTTTGTTTTTAATTTTTAAAAATTTGAGTCTAAATTTGTATATATAAGTAAATGCCAATTTACCAAAATATTTTTTTCTTATTTTAAAGTGTTTTTCAAGAAGCTAGGCTAGCTAATATAAAATAAGTAATTGAAACTCCTTTATATGAATTTAAGAGAATTAGTTTTCAATAGTTATAATCATACTTAGGTACAATGTTAAAGGCACGTGTTTTTCCTTAGAATTAGTAAATGATAATGAAGTAGTGAGACAAAGTAGATGATGATATGTACCAAATAAAGTTGGTATAAAAAACATGATTCTCATTAATCATTAATGTAAAGATAAAAAGAAACATTGTGGATATGAATTATTCAAAAAGAAAGTTACTTTAAAATAGGACTATTCACTTATATGCTTACACATTAATCCAAAATCATTGGGGGCACTATATATAATATGGATATGCTTGCAAAAGGTGCTTTAGGCTACTTAACAAAGTCAGAAGCATTTTTCGAATATAATTATTGTCTTAGTTTCAATGTTGTTCATTTCATTCTTTCATTGTATTGTAGCATATCTACGCTATTTTTTAATATTTTAAATTATGGGTGTTCCACGAATGGTGATCTTCCAAGATGATGATGGATCGTGAGTCTGCTTGGAGGATTTATTCGAGGAAGAATGGAATAAGAAAAATCGGAAAGATGATGAAACGTATTTTGAAACTAATTTTGGGGAGTCTTCGTCGGATTTGGAAATCTAGTGGTGATTTGTTGTATATAAGTTAGTGTATACCTCACCTTCGGTTCTTAAGATTGAGTTAGGCTTAAAGTTCACTTCTTAACATGGTATCAAAGTTACAAACTGATTTTGTAATATTGAGTTAAACTTAAAGTTCACTTCTTAATATACCTAATTTTAAAAAGACTTTGGATTTAGATTATGTGTGAAATGTATTTGGTTCATCAAATTTAAAAATTTAATAGTGATTGGATGTACCAAATTTTGAAAATGTTACCGGATTTCAAAATTCGATTGTAAAGCATATGATTGTGAAATTTAAATTTAGTTTTTACGAGTATTCATGAATTTGAAAATCCAACCCAATGAATGTGATAGATACCAGAAATAAGAAAGGACATTATAGCTGAATATTCACTTTATTATTAAAGAAAAACAGAGTGCATATCCCAGGAAGAGAAATACAAATCTGCAAGTAAGAAAAAAGTATTCCCAACCAATTCCAACACCCCTTCCCCCCACTCTCCTTCCACTCCTTATATCTACATAATAGAATTTCTCCTCTCCTAATGTGCCAGCTCAGCAGTTTGTTACATGAAATTCTTCTCATTCTCTCTCTTGCCATTTTGATCCCCTACTTTGCCCTTCTTTCTTTGTCTAACATACACCTTAGATATTTTGGGTTTGGGCCTAACTATTTTCGGGTTCCTATCAACACTTCCCTCCACAAGATGCACCTTGTCCTCAAGGTGGAAATCAGGAAAATGCTCCTTGATTGTAGATAAAGTTTCCCATGAATTTTCAAAATCTGGTAAATCTTTCCACCTAATAAGAATTTCGAGATCCCTTTGTTGATTTCTTCTGAAACCAAGTGCTTCTACTGGTTGAACCTTCAATTCTCAATCATCTGCTAAAAATAAAGGTAATGGTTGGCTGGTGATTGTTGCAGCGATGGATTTCTTAAGTGCAGAAACATGGAAAACTGGATGCACTTTGCTTCCTGCAGGTAGTTGCAGTTTATAGGCAGCAGGACTAAACTTCTCCATAATTTCATAAGGCCCATAATATCTCAGACTTAACTTTTGATTGACCTTTCTAGCCAAGCTCTTTAATTTATAAGGTTGTATCTTCAAATACACGACATCTCCAACTTGAAATTCCACCTCCCGTCGATGCTTGTTGGCTTGCTTTCACATTCTGTTTTGGGCCTGGACTAGATGCTCTTTTAACTCATCCAACATACGATTTCGATCAGTCATCAACCTATTAACCTCCTCCACAGAAGACTGTATCATATCTCCTCTAATTAATATTGGAGGTTCTCTCCCATATAAAGCCTTAAAGGGAGTCATTTTAGTAGATGAGTTGTAGTTAGTGTTGTACCAAAACTCTGTCCAGCTGAGCCATTTAGGCCACTGTTTAGGCTTAGTCCCAGCGAGACACCGAAGGTAGGTCTCCAAACAGCGATTCACCACTTTTGTCTGTCCGTTTAAGGGTGATAGGCATAACTGAATTTCAGCTTGGTGCCAGCCATTTTAAATAGTTTCGTCCAAAAATGACTGATAAAAACTCTATATCGGTCAGACACAATCGAAGAGGGAAACCCATGTAGCTTGACGATATCTTTGATGAAAATTTCAACAATGTCCTTAGTCGTGTAAGGATGAGCAATAGCTATAAAATGTGCATACTTGGTTAACTTGTCCACGACCACTAAAATGGTGTCAACCCCTTTGGTTTTAGGCAATCCTCCTATAAAATCCATCGAAATGTCAGACCAAATGTGAGTAGGTATTGGCAAAGGTTGTAACAGCCCACCTGGGTTCAAGGCTTGATACTTATTTTGTTGGCAAACTGCACAGCTCAACACATATTGTTGTATTTCTTTCTTCATCCCTTCCCAAAATAATAATCCAGAAATTCTCTTGTATGTTCTGAAAAATCCAGAATGTCCACCCAACGCTGAATCATGAAATTCCTTGAGTATTAGAGGAATTTTAGAGGAATTCTTTGGTATTACCATTCATCCTTTATAATACAATCTTCCTTTTATTAATTGAAACCCCGGATGTGAATCCTATTGTTTCAATAAATCCTAGATGATCCCCCTTAATCTAGCATTAGCTTGAATTTCATCATCCAACCCATCCCATTCATTGAATTGTACAGTGGAAAGTGTTGAATATTGTAGCTTCCTAGAGAGGACATTTGTTGCCCTATTTTCACAGCCAGGTTTGTACCTTATCTCAAAGTCAAAACCCATTAATTTTGAGATCCATTTCTGCTGCTCCTCCCCCATAATCCTTCGGTCAGCCAAAAATCTCAGACTTTTCTGATCTGTGTGCACCACAAAATGGGTACCCATTAAGTAATGTCTCCATTTCTGAACAGCCAACACTATAGCCATTAATTCTCTCTCATAGACAAACTTTCGTTGAGCTCTATCAGACAATGATTGACTCATGTAAGCTATGGGTCTGCCTTCCTGCATAAGCACAGCTCCTACTCCTTTGCCAGAAGCATTTGTCTCTATTACAAAAGTTTCCTCAAAATCTGGAACAGCTAAGACAAGTAAAGTGGTCATTGCAGCCTTGAGTTGTTCGAAAGCCTGTTGAACATCATTTCCCCACTTGAAATTGTCCTTCTTGAGCAACTGTGTGAGTGGCCACACAATCTTGCCATAATTTTTAACAAATCGCCTATAATATCCTTTGAGCCCCAAGAATCCTCTCAACCCTTTTAGATCCTTCGAAACCGCCCAATTTACCATTTCATTAACCTTGTCTGGGTCTACGGAAACTCCTTTTCCCGAAATCAAGTGTCCCAAATATCTCAACTGTTGTTGCCCAAAATTACATTTCTTTGAATTTGCAAATAAATTATTTTCCTGCAGCAATTGAAGCACCCATTTAAGGTGTTGTTGATGATCCGGGCTATAAATTAGAATGTCATCGAAGAATACCAACACAAACTTCCTTAGATATGGTTTTAAGACCTTGTTCATAAGAGCTTGAAAAGTAGAAGGGGCATTAGCTAACCCGAATGACATGACCAAGAATTCGTAGTGTCCCTCATGTGTCCTAAAAGTTGTCTTCGGAATGTCTTCTTCCCTCATTTGAATCTGGCGGTAACCAGATTTTAAGTCCAGTTTGGAAAATAGTACAGCCGATCCTACTTCATCCAATAATTCATCAATTACAGGAATGGGAAATTTATCAGGTACTGTCAACTTATTAAGTGCTCTATAATCCACACAGAATCTCCACCCACCATCTTTTTTCTTACAAGAATAATCGGACTAGAGTAAGGGCTAGTACTAGTCCTAATAATCCCTGCATCCAGCATCTCACCTATTATCTTTTCAATCTCATTCTTCTGATAATAGGGGTACGTGTAAGGTCTGATATTTGGTATTTGAACACCTTCTTTGAGATTGATTGCATGATCATGCTCTCTTCATGGCGGAAGCCCTTGTGGGTCCTGAAAAATGTCCTTATACTCCTCTAGGACAGCCTTGATCTCATCAGATAACAATTGTTGATTTTCCTCTATATCTTCTAACTACTGATATGCAATATAGTAACCTACTCCTTCATCATGTAAGGCTTTAATCATGCTCTTCCAGGATGCTTGGGCCTTGCTTAGGGAAGGGTCTCCCTTTAACACCTTCTTGCCTCCTTCATCTCCCCATTTTATGATCATGTTTCGAAAATTAGTTTCAATGTCACCCAGGTCTGCCAACCAGTCCATCCCTAATACCACTTCAGTTCCAACCAAATTAAACAGAAAAAAATCTTGTTTAATTTTGACTCCCTGCACCTCAAGTTCAACTCCTCTACACGGTCCTCTACCCTTCACCTTCTCACCCGTTCCCACCTCCACGGTATAAATAGGGGTATTCTCCACTGGCAGATCCAACTCAGATACTAATTTTTTAGAAAGAAAGCTGTTGATTGCTCCATAATCCACCAATATCAGCACTCATCTTTGGCCAATAGTCCCCCAAATTTAAAAGATTTGTGAGAGGTCAACCACACCTTACTTTTTAAAGACAATTGAAGTGTCTTGTGCTCCAACTCTTTTTCTTCCTCTTCCTCATCCCCATCCTCCGATTCTTCCTCCCCATTCTTCCATCAAAACCAACTGATAATGTTTCAGCTTGCATTCATGTTCAGGTCCACATCTCTCCCCACATTTAAAACACAACCCCTTCTTACTCTGTTCTTGCAACTCAGCTTGCGAAAGCCTCCTACCCATAGTGATTTGTTTGTCTCCGCTAGGCCCATTTTGCGGTTTGGGCTTAATTGGACCCACACTTCCATAACTGGGCTTCTTTGCATATTCTTCATAGTATCTACTGTTGTAGTATATGATCCGGCCATTTTGGTCACCATTGGAGAAGTCTCCTTCTCACCCATGCTTACTTTCTCACTCGAGCCTAACACCTTTTTCTTCAAAGCCCAATTCTTCTCTTCCAATAATAGGGCTCGATCCATGAGTTCTGATAATGAGTCTATGTGGTATAACTTCAGTTCGGCTTGCAATTCTACATGGAGTCCATTTAGAAAAATTCCTTTTAAGATCACCCGATCCGCATTCTTCAAAGGTGCTGAAATCATCTCAAATTTTTGCCTATACTCCAGTTTGCTTAATGCTCAACAATGGCCCAAAAGGATTCTACACTAATTCCGGTTGAAACCTCCGAATCACTGCCTCCTTGAATTGGACCCAGCTTGGTGAAGGTGTTTGTTCCTCCCACCAATGGTATCAATTCAATGCTCGGTCCTCTAATGCTACTAACATCGCCCCCATCTTTTCATAGTCATCCATATCGTTCACCTTGAAGTAGCGTTCGACTTTGCTAATCCATCCATAAGCATCATCACCAGCAAATATTGGAATCTCCAATTTTCGCCCTTTGTAATCCCCCTTCGATGGTAGACTCCCCCTCCGCGAATCCCGATTTTTGGAATAGGGTTCGGAAACTCGTGATGAAATAGCTCGACTACCCTGACTCTCCCCCTCCGTGCGTCATTTCAGAGAACATTGTTGTCGTGATTGACCCCTCGTATCTCCTCGATTTTTTTCCTTCAACAGCTGCTTGATTTCGTCCATTTGGATTTGACTCTCATGCTTCCATTCAAGCATATTTCTCTCTAGATTTTCAATCCGTGACTCCATTGTTGTTCTTGTAGTAACCATCTAGACCCCAAGAATCGTGAGCTTTGAATACCAATTGATAGATACCAAAAATAAGAAAGGACACTATAGTTGAATATTCACTTTATTATTAAAGAAAAACAGAGTGCATATCCCAGAAAGAGAAATACATATTTGTAAGCAAGAAAAAAGTATTCCAAGACAGTTAGAGAGTGTCTAGTCTCTCCCAATTCTCAACCAATTCCAACCCCCCTTTCCCCCACTCTCCTTCCACTCCTTATACCCACATAACAGAATTTCTCCTCTCCTAATGTGTCGGTAGTTTATTACATGAAATTCTTCTCATTCTCTCTCTTGCCATTTTGATCCCCTACTTTACACCTTAGATATTTTGGGTTTGAGCTAACTATTTCCAGGTTTCTATCTGAATGTGTATAGAAATTCAAAATTCAATTATGTGCATCCAATACGCTTTTCTAAAATTCAAAGATCTATCAAATTCTGAAATCCAACGAGTACACCCCTCAAAAGAATTAAAAGAATTTCTTCTTCTAGTTCACGTCACATCTCTCAAATTTCTTATTCATGTTATTCAATGTTATGACTAGAAAGGTGAAATAGGAAAAAAAAATTAGAGATAAATCGTGGAATGCAAAAAAAAAAAAAAAAAAAAACACCCTTAATATTTCAATTATATTGACACTTCAAAATACATTTATCATTGAAAAATTATTATTAAAATAAAATAAAATAAATGATGAATCATGAAAGGATTAGAAAACCAAGGAATACAGATAAACAGTTCCTCCATCTACCTACCTCTAAGAATCCAAGAAACTTTCTAGTTTTGTGTAGGGTGGCAGAGAAAGGAAAAGTAATAACAATTTGGATCTAAAACTTAGAAGTAAGATGATTAAATATTGATAAAATGATCATGATGATCATATACAATTAGAAACATATGGATTGTTACATGATGGTAAATCGAAATGTCTAATGGTAATCAATTCAGTGAAGTGATCAAAATGTTCTCACAAGTGTTTTATATTAACTATATGCATTGCTTGATTGCAGTCATTTCCTCAATCACTTGTGAAACAAAATTCATTTCTCACCTAATTAACTACATACACATCAAGGTTCAAACTCCATGCCAACAAATCTCTTCTCTTCTCAAAACATGCAAGGAGATTGTCACAAAACAGAGTACAGACTATAATATTCAAGACTTATGACTTCTGACAACCCTTCTCATACTACTTACCCCAACACATTTTTATATCTAAAAAGAATGTTTTTAAGAATTTTCGATTAATATGAAAGAAAAACATTGATATCTACATAAGAGTACAATTAAAATTGCTAACTTCTTGTCAATGATACATTCAACAACATTAATGGTGACCAACACATGACTATTGACATCTAAATTGGCACAAAGATGCAGAACATATTACCTCTTTGCATTTCTGAATGCTCCCTTTTCAATAATTGTATTTTGCTTTTGGTTCGTATCCAAAAATCTTAAATATTGATTCCTGTGAAACTTCTTTTCAATCTGTCATTTTGTTTTAAACCAAGTAGATTATTTACTTTGGTTCAATCCTTCTAATACTATGATTATTCAGATTGTGCATATAAAAATATTCAATAAGAACTAAAAAGTAAATAATCTATACAATGACAAACAAAATATTTAGAGGGACTATAAACACCAAAACCAAGGCAAATTCAAAGAGCAAAAGTCAAGAAAAAACATTATGAAAAACAAAATGTCCTTTCAGGTACCAAAAACATTCTAGTCTAATAATAAGAGAAATGCTTGCAATCCTCTATAAAAAAACATGTTATTTATTATTAGATTTTTTTAACGAAAAATTAGAACTTTAATTACTTACACTCAATTTATACATTTTAAAAATTTTAACCGATAAGTATATTAAAATAAAATATCCAAAGTGAGGTGCTGCTAGCAGTCATAATTATAAAAGTAAATCTGGATGTACAAGATTAGAAATCTCCAAGTAAAACAATTATGAAACAGAGTACAACAGGGGTGACAATATTACAAAAGTCAATATCTATTATTACATAATCAGATTATATTAAACGGCAAAAGGGGAAGGGTGACTGATCAAGCTACATCATAAAAGAAGGGCACATAAACTAATGATCAAGCTACATAAGGGAACATAAACTAAAAATATGTTGAGGGGTGGTTGATCAAACTACAAAAAGGGGGACAAACTACAAACATCATTCATTATCAACACTGATAAAACAACCTGTATTGATGAGACGCAACCAAGTCACTTCCATAGCTTCACAAACTTGTCATGACTGGCTGAAGCAACCAAACCATTTACAGTAGAAACTGCCAATGCGGCAATAAGACCTTCATGAGCGGATAGAGTCATTGTCTTGTTCTCAGTCATGTTCCAGAGCTCCAATGACTGCACATCATGGTATCAATTGTAAGCAGTTAAAATTACAATTCTTGCTTTGGATTGGATTTAATACTATTTGTCAAGGACATGAAACATGGTACAATATAATCATGTCAGCTCCAACATCTTTCTAAATCACCATGAAGTCAGTTGAATACAAAGTTATATGAGCTTGAGATCTTCTCAAAAACGCCCCATATTTTCAGTAAAGAACAAGTCCGCATCAACTAACTCAAACAAAATTGAGATATTAATAACTGAATCACATTTACAAGAAAAATAAGAAATGGATATATTTGAAAGCATAGTAGTTGTATTGGGATTCAAATAATGAATCGGAATACCCATTTTCCAAATCATTGTTAGATATATTATGTTTATTTTATATTTATCTTTTATCTTTAGTTAGTTTGTTATTACTTCTTATTTATATTTTGAGCTTAATTTATATTTCTTCTATTATAAATAGAGGATCCTATATGTATATTCAATACATGGGAGATTGATCTCATACATAATTTTCACTATATTCAACAAGGTATCTAGAACCTATGGTTCTTTTGAGGAAAAACTTTTTGTTGCCTCTGCCTCTACACCCACCGTTGTCGACGGCAACGCCATCGTCTACTGTAGCTGCTATCGAAGTTCTAGTTTCGACCGACGATCACATGGTTTTGATGGTCTCGTCCACACGACCACCATGCCACTGACGACACCTTCATCGGAGCTTGTACACGCTCTCAACACCTTTTGAAGTTATGGATTTTCTCCCTTTTCAGTCATGCGTGGTGGCATGTCTAGTAGCAATTTAGAGTGTCGAGGTCACTCGTTTTCTTCTTTCAGGTTCATCATGTGTTGTCGCATGTCCCATCTCCTCTCAGGCAGCTATTCAAAGCATCAAGGTTGCTCTTTTTCCTTTTTCAGGTGCCTTGATTGGAGAATCTTGGATTTTTATGGTTTTTCTCTCTTGTTCATCCATGCCTTCTTCTGTTAGTGTCTCTTTTGACCTCCTTTTTTGTCACCATTGCATTTGACCTGTCCATATACGCTTTTTCTCCCATGGAAAAGATGGCTTTTGTTAGTTTATCTATAGTCGTGGTGGCTCTTCAACAATGACACCTTTATCCACTAAATGTCAACAATGCATTCTTCAAGGGCGATTTGCAAGAAGAGATTTACATGGAATAACCTTCCAGATTTGTTACTCAGGAGGAGTCTTCTGGGTTAGTATTTTATCTTCTATATCGTTTTGCAAATCATTAACAATTTGGTGTCACTCGAGTACAGAAGCAGATATTTTCACTAAGTCTTTATAGATTATATTAGTAACAAGCTTGGTACATACAATTTGTATGCACCAGCTTGTGGGGGAGTGTTAGCTATATTATCTTTATTTCATATTTATCTTTAATTTTTAGTTAGTTTGTTATTATTTCTTATTTGTATTTTAGACTTAACCCATATTTCTTCTCTATGTATATATTCAACACAAGGGAGATTAATCTCATGCATAATTTTCATTATATTCAACACACGGGAATCTCCAGCTGTTTTCAAAACAGCTTTTATCCTTAAAAAAAACCTTTTTTACGCCAAAAATTGATCTGATTAATACATTATCTGATTTGGTTTAATTAGAATCATTTAGCAAACAAATGTTATGGTTTTAGAATTCATTATAAAAAGAATAGGATTTGAAATTATTCATAAATCAGGTTTGGAAAGTCTAAACCATTAATTGAATTTATTTTATCCATTATCCTTTTCAAAGGTGGTAATGTGGGTAAACTAATGAAGATGAAATCATCACTTCAAATAATTACATTTAAAACCTGATCAAATGAGAATCAAATCAAACCAAATTTGAGAGGATATCTAAATACACAACTTAAATCCAAAAGGATTTAAAAATCAATTCTACTTCATAAGATTTCAAACATATAATTCCACTCATTAATTAGATTATGTCCCAAAAATTTGTGATTCCAACCATACTCATTAAAAGAAAACAATAAGAGAAGGATGTAGTCTTGCCTCGTAACAACCAACTACCAAAAGCGAAGAATATGTTGGATGGAAAACACACGAGTGAAATTTATTGCCATTGCAGCTAAGCTCGTGAACACACTCCCCTTCACTCCCTGATCCAAGAGTCCAAACCCTTACAGAGTCCTCACTGACAGATGCCAGGAACTCCCCAGAAGGATCCCAACACACTGAATGTATTGATTTTGTATGTCCCTACAATCATTAAAATCAAAGATACATGAGTAAAGTTTGAATAAGACAAGGCTTACAAGAATTATAAATTACTTAAGTCAACAAAACAACAACGAATATCTAAGCTCCAAAGTTGTTTTTGAAATATATACCCGGTCACACGTATTTGATTCTTAAAGAAAAAACAAGCAACGTTTCTTTTCCATGACCTCACCTCTAGAAAAAACAATTAAGCAGCCAGATAGCATGAGGAGCATTAGACTATGTACAGACACGCTAAAGAATAAGAGCATGTCTAACTGGAAGGATTTATCCTAACTCTGGCAATATGTAAAAAAAAAAAAAAAAAATCAAACCAACCTTTAATGAATATCGACATACTTGCGTTTCCACATCAAGTATTGAAACAACATTCTCAGCAGCTGCAGCTAGGTACCTCCCTAGACGAGGTTGAAATCTCATCTGAGCAGTGCCACCCTAACCAGAACAAAGACTTGTCAGTTTAGCAAACTGAAATGAAAACACAATGCATTACCAATTAAACAAATCATATCCTAAGATTCTACCTTTGAGACTCTAGCACAATTTCCATTCTTAATACTCCAATATCGGATCTCACCATCGACATCACAAGAGCAGATAAGATCATCTTTATTAGGGTGAAAATCTAGTGACATAACAGATGCAGAATGACCAGTAAAACTTCGCAGCGTATATCCAGGCTGCATTGGAAATTAAATATCAGCTAAAGCAGAACACAAAAACAGGGAAACACAAGCACTTAATCCATCAAAATCCAGATAATCTGAAATCATTAACAAAATCCCAGCTACAAATAGGCCTGGCATTCAAATCTACCCACAATAACTAGAAAAACTTTCCAGATCACTTAACTGTAAATAGACGAAAGCAGTCAGATTTGCACACAGATCATTAGGATGTTAGAATTCATAATGCAATTCAAGCTACATCTGCTAACATTAAATATCACCAAAAACTGAAATCCCCACGCTTATGAAGCACTAAGCTTGAACCTTAAAAATCAAGTTTTATCATTAAAGAAGTTCAATGATTTCACTTTGTAACTTCCTAAGCATCTATAAAGAACATCAAAGCATTGTGTCCCCGTGACAGTGATAATTACAATGTTTTCACGATAACTTGTAGCCAATTGAGGTTCCTAGATCCAGAGCCATGAATAACATTTTCGTTGCAACATCCTTGTACATTATACTACAGAGAACCATGTTTAAGAAATCATATTCCAGGAACTCAGCTTCAATACACTACGTTTCAAACCCATAGCTCACTATGGACAGGAGTAATTTGATGCATGCTGTCATCCTTTATAGTGTAGTTACTTATATTTATAACAAGAAACAGGCAAAAAATTGTTATACTGTAATTATTTCAATAAGTACATATTTTCAGGAGTAGATAAGCAAACACATTTTTTAAGCACCTGTGTGTCATGCTTTGGAATCAGAGAAAATCTTGTGTATGAGATGCATAGCCAAGTTATTACAAAATATAGATATTAAATCTATAGGGAAAAAAGCAGTATTATTAGAGTAAAATAAGCATTATGTACTAACATTATCAACATCCCACACCCTGACAGTTCTGTCATATGAAGATGTTGCAAGGCGAGGCATGCTTGGACTGAAACGAACATCAGTGATTAAAGAAGCATGCTCTTCAAGAGTAGCCTTTTGCTGTAGAGTATCTGTGAACCATAAAACAGCCTGCATTATGAAAAAAAAAAAAAAAACAGAGAAAATGTCACATTCTATATATGAATAGATTAAATAATAGAGGCATTTATAATTTTGTTCTTAAATTTCAAAGCAGATTAAATGCTATGTTCACCGCAAATTTGAGCAAAATTGGTTGAAAAGGGAAAGCAATAAATAAAACTATTTCCCAGAACAATGTATTAACTAACCTTTTTGTCATGTCCACCACTAGCAAGCAATTTCCCATCAGACGAGAAATGGCAACAGACAACTTTGTTAGTGCTTGCACGTACAGAATTTACCTCAGAAAATGTAAAACCTGAAAATAAAGTGAACCATTGGCCTCAGTTTCTGCAGGTATAACTATTTATAAGTCAATTAAAGAGCAACAATCCACCTTCAAAAACAAAGTATATAGCTTCAATACAATAAATCCATAGAGTAATCAAGGAGCCCTTTGGCATCAATGAATTTGGCCTAATGAGTATTATAGGGTGTTACTGTCCAAAACATTTTGTTCAACTAACCATAATGAGCTAGTTTCCATTAAGATATGGTCCAGCCTTTCATTTAAAGTTAGGACTACAGCACTCAATATTATTGATGACATGCAAAATGCTTAATCCTAGGTGTGCCGATGGTCCTTGGACCACTTTATATTGATTGGCTTCATGCAATCTAAGCTGCATGCGGGTTGGTAGGACCCCAGAGCTATATAACCAGTTGCAAAGTAGTTATATAATGGCTTTTGTATGGAACCGAGGAGGAAATATAGTATTTACATAAAAATTATAAAACAACTATTTTGCATGCCCTAACAAAGTTGGTGCCACTGACAGACTGACACAAGGCCATCACAGCTGCAGCAGCATAAGTGCTACCATAGTTGGAGCCACCCTTTTGGATTCCATGCTTTTTGTTTTTATCTCCAAGTCTTGGTTGACCAGACCAAAGTGGTGTCTCTTGTTGCAGCTCTGATGGACTTGTGTCAGTCAGTCTGGCACCAATTTTGTTAGTTCCTCTTATACCATGCATTACCGATAGTAGTTGCTATCAAAACGAGTAAGCACATAAGAATGACTTCACAAATAGAAGCTTTGGAGTCAGGGTTGACTAAAGTCTCTAAAACCAGGACCCATTGCTTCAGGAAAGGACTAATTTGTGTGTTGCCATGATCCGACACTGAAGGAAAACTCCAGGCAGTTGGGTTCCTCAATTACTAGTGTCGTTGAGATCACCAAGTCCCTTTAAACTTACTTTGCATGCAATGATGCGAGATGGATTCTTCGGCAACAAGAACCAAAGTTGTCATATGCAGGAATGCTGACACCAAATGGAGGCTCTTCATCCACTGTAACCATTTTGGATGAGCTTAAAATTTCGCCGAAACAAGTAAAATTGTCTGCGTTCAATGGAGAAGATCCAGCTTATGGATTGATATGGGAATCACCACTCCGACTGAAGTTGCATCAGAACTGAGGATGGAAGTTCTCACCTTCAAGCTACAAATTCATTTCTGTTTCATGTTGATTGAGCAAATACTCACTCGTTCTACACCTTGAAAAGCCTTTAGTGGGTGGCACAGAATGCAGCAAATGAATACTATAACCTCATTGATCAACTTGGTTGCAAGTGGGTCCAAAGCTCAATTAGTGGTGTCTATAAAATCAAATGGATCATGAGATGCGGACAAACAAGGCCAACACAAATTTCAAATTCTTGCTATCAAGGTGGGAAGGGAGAAATAAGGGGTTGTCTTTCAAGTGTGGGAAGCATTACAGTCCCACTCAACAAAGCCTATACAAGCATTTGAACCTCCTCAATTAGGAAGGTGATGAATACCAGGAAGAATCATTAGTGTCCATAGAAGCTAAAGAGGACAAATATAAGGTAATGGTCAGTTAGGTTTTGAATTATGGGGTGATTGATCAACAAGAAACAATCCATCCAGGCACCATTAATTTTGAAAGATTGTTGAAGGGTTATGCTACAGTATTGTTGGTGGATAGCAAAGCTAGACACATTTTTATAGTGGCTTCTTTGGGATTGAAGGTGGTTGACACAAAATCTTATGAAGAGCATTTGGGAAATGGAACTTGGTGCATGGCAAGGGAAGCTCTCTCATCAATTAAAGTAAAGGTGGGAATATAATATATATATATATATATATATATGCATATGCATTTGTTGGACTTAGAAGGGTGGACATTACTTTGGGTGTTGAGTGGCTGGAGCTCTTGGGGAAAACTACCACATATTCGAGAAGGAAGACAGTGAGTTTTTGAGAATGGATGATGGTTACGGTTAGGGGCTGGAAAACATATGAAAGGAGAAGGTATAAGAGGGATCGAACGGTTGGTAGCGGACCGAACGGTTGGTAGCGGCAAGGAAGCTTCCTAGGTGGCACAGCGGGAAACTAATTGGAGTAATAAGAGGGATATCTTGGGAGGAGATTCAGATGGGATTAATTAGAGTAATCACGACCAAATCCTAGGATATTATTTATAAGTAAATTTAATATATTCGTACCAGATACTAATAGGAAATAGGATTATTTTATATTATTACGTATATCTTGGGAGGGAATTAATTAGTATAAATAAGAAGGGAGCCTAGGGGTAAAGGCATGCTTTTGAATTGTGAGTTTTGTTAGAGAAGTTATGCTCTCAGGTGATTGACGGAAGTTATGCTCCCAGTTATTGGTTATTTTCTTTGATACAGTATTTCCATTCAATAAAAGAGGTTTATTCATCTATTTTCCCATTGTTAATTCTTTGTGAGAGTGTGTGAGGAAGGCGCTCTAGATACGTTCCATTCTCGGTACGTAACAGTTACACTTAAGGGGTATCAAGTCTAAGATAGAAATCAAAATCCACCCTTAAAAAAAATTATGCAAGATTTGGCTCTGTAGAAAATGAGGACGACTTGATAGATCAGCAAGATAGTCCTCCTTGCTAGAATAAGGAGTTTGAGAAAATCCTTAATCAACACCAATTAGTCTTTCAGAATCAAAAAGGGCTGCCACCTCATAGGAAGTCATCACCTTGAAGCCAAACAGTAACTTGTGAGTGTTGGATCATGGAAGAGTTGCAGGCTGAGGGCGCAATCAAGCACAGCACCGTCCTTTTTCAAGTCCAGTGATAAAAGTTAAGAAGGAAAATATTGAACACAAGTACCCCATGCCAGCCATAAATGAGTTGTCCGATTAGTTGAATGGGTCATCTTTTTTCCTCTAAGGTTGATTTGAAATATGGGTCCCATCAAACAAAGGCAAAGGAAGAGAAAATACACAACTGCATTATCTGTATCTTGTGATGCCTTTTGGACTCATGAATGCAACTTAAACCTTTCAATCCACCATGAATTCTATTTTCAGGCCATTATTGAGGAAGTAAATGTTGGTATTATTTGATGATATCAAGATGCATAGCCTTACTTGGACAGTACCAAAGGTGGAAATGGACCATCAAAGGTTCAAGTTGTCTTAGGTTAGCAAATCCCTCCAGATGTCAAGGGAGGGAGGGTTCCTAGGGCTCACTGGGTACTAGAGGAAGTTCATCAAAGTCTAATGGAAATCATCTCATCACTTAACAAGTCTAACAACAAAAGATAGATTTCACTTTGGGGGGTGGATGGCTGGGGAGAGGGGGTTCAACATTCCTTTGATCATCTCAAGGCTCAAGGGTTGTTTGTCTTCTTTCCCAGTTTTGGCTTTGTTGGATTTTCACCAAGGAGTTTGTGGCTGACTGATGCTTCTGGTTATGGGATAGGTGCAATCCTCATGCAGAACCAAAGACCCATACCAAGGATCTTTCACCAGAAACCTTGTCTAAACCTATGTATGAAAAAGAAATTAGAACTGGCTGTTCAAAATAATGAAACTACCACATGGGAACAAGTTTCTAGGTGCTTACAGATTATAGGATCTACCAGAGAATTATCACTATTGAGAAAGAAAGGTGGGTGTGTGGGTAGGGAGGTGGTACAGAGAAGCTTCATCCGTTTGAGGCTTTAGATCTTCTGTGGGAAATGGCTCTGTTTCTAAAGATACAATAAAACCCAAAAAGAATGCAAAGTCCCAAAAACTACCCTCACTAACAATTATATAGTGAGAACACTTACAGGATTTCCTCCAAGTTTCACGTGTCAAAGCCCAAACAATTTCCTCTAACTGTCACAATAGCAAACAGTTGTGACTTTAAAACACAACATAATGAAGTTGTTGTCATGCTAACCACTCTGCTATGATAGGCCCACCCAACCTTATGATGAAATTTAACTTATTTACCACAACAAAGGACAACAAGGATCAAACTCTAGACCACGTGACCAATGAGGCTTTGACACCATGCCACAAACCAACAATCACAAAAGCTAAAAGCTTGAGTTATTGGATGAAAGCATATGAACAAATTAACATATAAGATACTTCACAAAGTCTACCACTAATAAACAAGAACCTATGGAGAGAAAAAAAAAATTACTGTTTTGCATTCTAGTGAGGGAAAATTTATTAACTACATGCACTAAATAACCTCCTTCACAATGGGAATGGTAGAATATTTTATTGTCAATAAAAACAATGGTACTGCACCTTTGCTTACATCCATACAACGACCAACAGTATCCCTCGGGTCAGTATCATCATGGGATAAAAAAGACTCAACATTATCGTCAAGAGATCCATCCTCCACAAAACGATCCACATCAGCCTGCAATTCAAGATCCTTATCATCCCACTGCCAAAATGGAATGACGATGAGCCTACATGCAAGGAACTTATTATTCCTTCCATCGATTGAATGAGCCACTTACCAACTGGTTTGAAGGTGATGTAAGAGTTCCAGCACCATCGGCAGCAAACATCATTAATGGCTTCGAAGAACTGCCACTATGAGGTAAAGCAGGCATTGACATCACATCACCGGGTGTATGAGTCGAGGGAGTCGAGGGGGCTGAACTTGGAGATGGGCCAGCTGTATTAGCTGTTCCAGAACTATTGGCAGGACCAGAAGATGCAGGCTGCTTCCTCTTTCTCCCAGTCTGGCTTTTGGAAACCTTAAAACGCATTTAGAAGAAACCGTGTTAGGAATCAAATTAATGAAAGATTATAAACACACCAGATTAATGTCTACCAAATCCAGGGGCATAAATTTATGCTCAAATGATTAGATAGAAATAATCATAAATTAAAAATCATGTAACAAGTCACTAGTCATTTCTTTCATGTAGGGTTAAAAGTTCAATGAAACGACCAACTGGTGGAAGTTGCATCTTACAATTGTCAACAAATGGATTATTGCATATCTGATCTGAAATATTCACAAAAACCCTTTTCTTACTACTCAAGTTTAGAAAAATTGAGGTTAAAGAAGTCAATGTAATACTTGAGTCCAACTAATTCAGGAATTGACAAGTAAACAAATACACCATCCCTGATGGATTTCAAAACAGCTTCCAAATCCCAATGCAGTAAAATTATAAAAATCATGACAAAATCCACAGTATTCAAAATTAAGAGAAAAGGAAAACACAATAACAATATCAATAAATGACTGGCTCTTTCAATATATTCAACACAAGAGACATTCCATGCATCAGAAAATCACTATTTACTATATGCTAATTGCCAAGAATCACCCATACACGTGATAATTCCCTTAAACATTAAAGAAACTAAAAAGCTACTAACTATTAACCATAACTTTAGGAAAAATAATAGCTTTGAGAAACAAGTATTGACACTATAGTCTGTATGCAATTATTCAAATATCAAACACTATATATCAAATATATATTTTACAAAACTAAAATGGACATAATTCTTTTCGGCATAAATTATTTTTATTTAATCTTAAAATGGCTTGAACATGGCAAAGTGAAACTACAAATTTAATAAAGCCTTCATTTAAAATGTGAATAAATAAAAGGTTATCAAAACATGAGCAAGAATGAGTTGGCAAAAATTTAACAAAATTGCATAAACAGTAAATTTTATGAAAGTTATTATGATATAAAACTGTTTTTTACAATATTTTGCAATTACAACCTATATTATACAAAGTGTCTTGTTACAGTGCGTATAAACGTCGATTAAAAACACATGCCGTAGAAAAGAAAAATCAAAAATGCACCCCTGTAACTGTTGATTTTGGAACGAGTCTCTAAATACTCTCTGGGTATGATAAATTTTATCTTGCATTTCAAAAAATACTTCTAAAATCTCTTTATTAAATATTTTAACAGCATTTTCAGTCTAAATAAGATAACGCCAACGTTTAATAGGAGTGGTTTGATAACTAAATACAAACTCGGTTATATACATTAAATTTAAATTTAGATGTTTACAGAAGTTCAAAGGATCTAAAGAAATAAATAGTTAAGAATTATTTACAGAAATTCACCTGTCACTCAATGTCCACAGTCAATAGTAATGTATTATATTACAAGTCAAAATTTTATATTATAAAGATTGTTTATATGTCAATTTATATATATATATATATATATATATATATATATATATATATATATATATATATATATATATATATATATATATATATAAATATATGTGAATCAGGTATCAAATAGTGATAGACTAATATAAAATTTTGTATGCATGATCTTTGTGAAAAGAACTTTCAATCTAACAATGGTTTTGACAAAATAGTATCTAATTGAAAGTTATTGAATAGAGTAATAACTGATTGGTGTATTGTACTAATGATTTGATAAGAGAGGAATTGAAAATTTATACATAGCCTTTAATGGCAAAACAATAAAAGGACTGACCTGATCATTTCCTCTAAAGGAGTTTGACATGCTACCATCCACATTGACACTACCACCACCTGCCCCTATTTTATCCTGCTGATGCATGTTATGATTTGAAGACTGAGATTGCTGATTTGATAGAGTATGTTGTTGCAGTTGCTGCTGCTGTTGTTGTGGATTGGCATTCTGCTGTTGTTGATGGTGTAAGTGTGCCAGTTTCAACTACACAAACATTCATAAGATGTAACTTGGGACACTTCCGGCAACTCCAAGCAATCATAAATACGACATTTAAAAAAGCTATGCATTAACCATTAAGAATATGGAAAGACAAATTTGAAGAGAACAAACACCTTCATTAGCATGTCTGTATCACTACGCTGGAAAGCAGGGCCACCTGCTTGAAGAGGTGATCCAACATTTGATACCACGTCACCAACAGGGTTCGAAAGACCATCCTTAGCTACACCCATATTCCTGTTATTCAGCAGCATTCTGAGCCTTCTATTATCATCACTGCCAGATGGTGATGCCAAATTTTGTTGTGCCAGAATTAGTTGGTGCTGATGTTGTGGTGTCAACATTGGAAGTTGATGAAATGGTTGAGGAGACTGTATGAAAGGTTGTTTCTGTTGTTGAAGCATACCAGAACGTAGTTGCTCCAAACCCTAACAAGGAATAGAAAAAGGATAAACAGAGCATCTTAATAACTCAATTTTTAGTTTAATCATTAACACTCCATTAGGTTAGAAAGAGAATTGAGGTGAAAGTACTAGGCCAGAATAATGAAGGAATAGTAATTCAAGTGATATTGGGTAGAATTTTGCATTGTGCAGATTGGTACAATTAGTAGGGAAAAATATAAGGTGATTTCAGTTCATCTGTTTGGCTATGCGGAAAAAGATTGAAAACAAATGATAAATACTTTGAAAATATTATTTTGTATAAAGGATGAATTTTAATTTTAAATCAAATATAATTTTAATTCAAATCTCACAAAAAATGCATTATAGTTACATGTCTATTTATTTTATATTTAATTAGTTTCTAATAAATGTGTACCAAAGGTAAAACAACTATTTAAATCTAATTACTTCAAAAAAAAAATCATGCTCTAATTTATTTTCGTTAAATTAAATTATATTAAAATAAATTTTTTCCGATACAAAAGTATGGCTAACTAACACTTGTATTCTTTAGTTCGTGCCTTTCAAAAATTATTCTTTAAGATGCGTAATAATAGTGTCCTAGATTAAAAAAATGGTGGGGCTCATGGACTTTTTATCACTTCTCCTTTCATATTTCCTAGTAAACAAGCAATGGAAATATTTAAACATTCATCCAAATTATCTCCTTTCTAAATCTCTCCATCCAAATCACACTAAACAAACAAAGACAAAATGTCAAAGACATAAAGTTCACAGGGTGATTGCTCAAGACTTCAGATAAAAAAGGCCGCAGCTATTTCTATCCACCAAGGGAGGCTGTGTAGGTTTAACAAGGAAGGCTAATTCTGCCACATGATAATGGCTCTCAAGCAGTATGGATGGGATATGGATGGGATATGGTTAGGATAAAAAGATGATAGGTCCAATTCCCATGTATAACATCAAAAACAAACTCTCAAGTTTAAAAAAAGTTTAGGAAGACAAGATTTTATCCACTGACAGTAACATCTAATTCAAAATATACATTAAAACAAAAAAGATTAGATTACTCACCGTTAGTGGCCACCCTTTTAGAGTTAAATTGTTGCTACCTTGATTTGAACCTGACACGAAAAATCTCCTGTTAACTCAATCTCGGTGTGAAAGTAATGATATCCCAAAAATATCAGTTTTAACATTAAATCCCAAAATATTGTCGCAACAGACTGGAAAATAAATTGTAATGAAACAGCTAGATCAAAAATAAACCCCCAATAAATGCGTGCAGATCAGATTCCAAATTAATAAAACAACAAATTACATTAAAGACGTGATGAAATACCAGGCATTGCTATCAATGATCCTTCAGGACCTGCAGCTCTGGGAGTTAAAACGGGATTGATCTCACTCTTTATATCCTGATTAGCAAAGTCAGGGTTAAACAGGTGATAAGAAATATTGTAAGATGTAATGAATTTAATTTAAGAACACTAGCATACCGGAGTAGACCCTGGTAATTGCTGACTACGAGCTTGAACTTGTGGAGACATTGCACCAGCAGCACCATGCAAAACTTGGCTGAAATAAAGATATTTAGTACTAATAAAGTCACATGCGTAGCTATAAGGATAAAAGAATACCAAAAGCTAATATAATTACTGGAATGCCAAATAGATATTCAAAACCCAGAAAGAAAATAAAGAGGCAATTAACTTTGCCTAGCATACAAGATCCCTTTTTTGTCTCATGTTGATGAATTAAGCTTCAGCTCATGTAATTTCAGTTCAAACTTAAATTAGCTCAGCTACAGCAAGACTAAACAAGCAAAACTACCTTCTTTACCAAGCATATAGCTTACAAACTTAAAGACTAAAACAAGATATAATAAAAGCTTAGTTCTAAAAAGTTACCCTGAAGGCTGGCCAGTAGCTGCAGATGACTTCAATATTGAGGCATGATTTGGGTCCAAGAGTTGGTCTCCAAATCTTTGCTGTACAAAATACCAAAAATATAGTTATGATTGTATATGCCATTAAAAAAAGTAGCTCATCTTTATAATAGGCAACGGAACATCTCCTAACCTTCATTGCTGCATCTTCCAAAGAGTCCCTTTGAAGGGGAAGTTTTAACCTTTCCTCGTACATCTTTGTTGCCAGTGCATTTGCAGTGCTAGGGTTTCCAACTAACCCATTGGTACCACCATTTAAGAGATGGGTCCTATCCCTACCCTGTTGCTGCTGCTGAGGTGGTGGTTGTTGATGTTGTGGCTGTTGTTGTTGTTGTTGCTGCTGTGGTTGTTGTTGCTGTTGTTGTTGTTGTTGCTGCTGCTGCTGAGCCCTCTGTAACAGGATGTGTTGCATCTGAATGTGTTGTTGTTGCTGCTGTTGTTGTTGTTGATGTTGTGACTGCTGAGGTTGTGATTGTTGTTGTTGTTGCTGTTGTTGTTGTTGCTCTCTAGCCTTCATAAATTGTGTCTGGAAAGAGAGTTTTACAGACCATAAACATGAAGTGGTAATTCACAATTTTTCTTTGTTAATCATGGGAACAATTTTACCCAGGATGCATAAATATAATATGATCGGAAAAACAGATATACTGATAGGTTTCTGGGTAATGAAACCTATCCTACTCAAACACCAAACCCAAACAACAAGAAAACAGATAGAAAAGAATAGAGTTTCTGTATTATTAGAGAACAATGTACAAGTAATGTGGTCTGTATGGGAGCCTTATCCCCCTCTTCTGGTCAAAGTCCAGACTTTACAAAAGAATACCCTCCCTGAACAGAGACACAACAGTTCTATTTTATATCTCCTTAAACCCGCCACTTTCTAACTAATACTACCGTTCGGCTTCTAATTGACTTCCCCCCTGCTTTTCTTCTCCTCTCGTACACTTTCCAACCCCTATCATATACCCTGCTAACAGCTATCAGTCAAAGAAAGCAGCACAACCCAACCACAAAATCTCTATAGTGTGATAGTAGAGTAGTTGGGAGAATGGCCTTACTATAGTGACAAGTTAAAAGAGTGAGTTATTTTAAAGAAAAAAATACACAAATGATCAAGACTCAATGAAAATATAAAACAAAGCACAGAAGCTCTTCAACTCGGACAAAAAACATCCCAAAGGATGTGGAACAGAGAGACCACAGAACTATATTCCAAAGTTGCGGCATGTGTGTTGTGTGTTGACCAGAAACTCAACTGACGTGCCATGGGTTCACAGAATCACAGCTGGGAGCCATGGGTCAGATGATAGGTGTCAAAGAAAGTTGAGGCCAGCGTCATCAATTAAACCTCTGAAAGGGGTAAGGGTTGGGAAAGTAGGGTCAAATGAAACAAGGGGAGCAGAAATCCCAAGATAGCTTAAACAGCACCAAACATCAAAGTTCAAGGGCAGAAAGGATTTTTGTCTGAATCAACAAAAGTCACAACAGCTGCAATAGCAACCATGATTCAAGTCATTCCAGACACAACAACAAACTGCAAGCAACAGCTGTGACATTTTGAAACACTATTATAGCATTCAATAGACCTAAGGTCATGTTTAGGATTGAAATTTATTCTTGAATATGACAAAATAATAACATTCGTGTGTACTATAAAAATTTCTGCAATTTACAAAAACAAGCAAATAGACCTGCATGGATCAGTATTCCTGCTTAGAACCACAACTAACATGCAAAGGCCTCTACAAAGATAAAAGCAACATGTATCACAATCATGGTAGTTGAATCGCGATACAAGTTATGTATCAGAAGAAAAACAGAGGTGGCATACAAGAAAGGAGAAGAAACCAAAACCCCACGAGGATAACCATGGCTGGATTATGTGGTGCATCGATGAACGAACCTGGATGACTTCTGTTGATGGTACTTAAGTGGTGCAAAGAGGGTGATGGAGAAGCAGCCCATGCCTCCACCATTCCAAAACGAAAACAAGAAATTAGGGATTTTCGATTTTAGGATTGAAGAGAGAAAACTTATAATACCAACCACGCCTTCCTCGTCATTCTTCTTCCCCGTTCTCGAAATGAAAAGGAGATCTTAGTAATCTTAGTTTGTTGGAAGTCGCGAAAGCTTGTGGGATTAATGGGGTGTTGTAGAAGATTATGGAATGAGGAAGAATGATGAGGAAGGCGTGGTGTGTGAGCACCTTCAGTGCGTGGTCCATTTAATATTCCATAGAGTGAATCGGAGTGTTTGAAGAATGCAGTGAGTGGAGCGGAATATGGGAATAGTAAGGACGTGTTTGAAGTTTGTACAGCTCTCTTAAGCTCCAGAAATGAAAAGGAGAAGGATCTTAGTTTGTTGGAAGTCGTCGAAGCTTGTGGGATTAATTTTCCTCGACCAAGGTGGTGGCCGGAAGGGGAAGACTTTGACCCATGAGAATAGACTCAGAAAACTGTGAAAACTCTATTTTTGTTCCTTTTGCTTTATCTGCTTTTAATTGGCAAGTTCTTTTTTGTGCAGATTGCAATTGGAATTTGATAGTATATTAGATGTTTGTACATCATAGTTTGATAGGATTATGTTTTGATGGGATTATGTTCTATTGTAGCATGGTGAAAGGTAGAATGATTTCAAGTTCTCTCATGTAGTGTTGGTCAAAGAGTTATATATATTTTATAAAAAAAAAATGTTAAGAAGTGGACTTTAAGCCTAACTCAACCCCACAAAATCGGTTTGTAAGGTGAGATTTGCACCCACTTGTATACTATAAATTGGTCTTATCTCTAGTCCGTGTTAGGGCTTTCGGAAGGCAGTCTGGGTGTCGATTCTTCTTCAAGGGTTTGTGTGGCAGTGCAATCGCCGAATGTTGAAGAGGGTGGGGGGATTTGCAAGGAAAAAATGGCTTCTGAAGAAGAAAATTTAGAAACCATAGTTGAGAAGATTGGTTCATTTGAATCCGAGAAAGTAGCGTGCACTATGGAGGGGAGCAAGTCAAGAGATGGTGTTGTGGAAGATTCTGGAATGGGGAAGAAGAACGATGAGGAAGGCATGGTGCATGAGTTACCACCCTCAGTGTGTGGTCCATTAATATTACATCGAGTGAATCGGAGTGTTCGAAGAATGCAGCAAGTGGAGTGGAATATGGGAATAGTGAGGACGTGTTTGAAGTTTGTAGAGCTCTCTTACGCTCTAGAAATGATAAGGAGAAAGATCTTAATAATCTTAGTTTGTTGGAAGTCACCGAAGCTTGTGGGATTAATGTTCCTCGACCAAGGTGGTGGTCGGAAGGGGAAGACTTTGACCCATGAGAATAGTCTCAGAAAACTATGAAAACTCTACTTTTGTTTTTTTTTGCTTTATCTGCTTTTTATTGGGAAGTTCTTTTTTTTTGTGCAGATTGCAATTGCAATTTGATAGTATATTAGTTGTTTCTACATGATAGTTTGATAGGATTATGTTCTATTCTAGCATGGTCAAAGAGTTATATATATTTTATTAAAAAAATGTTAAGAAGTGGATTTTAAAACTAACTCAACCCCACAGAACCGGCTTGTAAGGTAAGGCTTGCATCCACTTATATACTATAAATTGGCTTTATCTCTAGTCGATGTAGGACTTCCAACACACATCACACCGAGGTATATACATCTGGGACGAGACATTAATGGGTAGTCTGATAGCGACCTGATAGTGAGTGGAACAATATGTCCAACAACACAACTCTTATTAGGATAGACTCTAACTCATGGCTTTAATACCATGTTGAGATTGAAACTATAAAATATATTTCTAGAAGGCTTCAGAGATCCCTCTCACTATCATTCTATACATAATGGAAATACACGAGTACATGGAACAGTAAAGGACTGCACTACACTCCTAGGTGCAGAACTAGGTACAACTAATAAATGATATAGCATACTACACCCTGCCTAGACTTAATGATTTATACATAGATATAATTAATAATTATTCTAACAGTGATTTTAATTTGGATTCACAATATGACAATTATATATGTATTAACTTTTAAGAATTTTATACATTTTTCAATATGTACATGTCACTTATAGAATCTTCATATTTTAAAACTGAACATCTTGTTGTATAGGAATACATATCATATCCGATACACATATCCATGCCTCACAGCTTCCAAGTAATATTAGGTTCCTTTTGTATTCACCCATTTTTATAAAGCAAGAGTCCATCAGAAAACTCACTCAGAAGCAGTAGCACATGTAAAGCAAGGGATGGGACCAGCTATAAGGGAGTAGTATCGAAGAAAATTTAGGGTTTTTATCAAACCAGGTTGCGTGACTTGAACCGGTTCGGATGAAACCCGAATGCAATTTCACCACAATTCAGGGTGCGGTTCAAACAAGAATTGCAATTCGTGCAATTTTGAGATTGATTCGGGAGAAAAACAAGTATTTTGACGATTTGCATCATGGAGGAGAAGAATCATAATGTACAATTCGTATTGTGTATAACATGATAATTACTACCATGATCACAATACCAATTAAAAAAAAATCCTGAGATGAGAAGGAAACATAATCGAACCTCACAATTGAGAAATATAATTAACCAAGTGAGGAACTTGAATTTATAACAGGTCATGATCCCTATTAGACATTTATGCCTAGAGACTCGTTAACAAGTTTACTAATCAACTTCTCAAATTTCTTTTCCTAGATTTACAAAAATATGGCATAGTAGTATTGACATAAATTTACTGGACAACAAAATAAAAGAAATCTTTGGCATATAATTTATGGTTTTATTTCAGAAAACACCAAAAATCATTAATAAGTAGTTACCGGTGGACAAATAATCACAGGTTCAAACAAGATATTTTCCAAAATCATACAGTCACCTAGTCAGCATCCTGGAATTAAAAAATAAAGATCTAACTATGGTCTTATTTAATTAAAGAAGAATCTAAAGATCCCAAATTTCCCCAGCAGCTAAACAGAGCCATACACTAGTAAGATGCACAGTTTGAAGCTATAATTAATTGAATGTATACACTTCCTTATTAAATAGATGAATAAATACCGCAAAAGAAAATCAACTGGGAGTTCATCTTAATACCAGTTTTTATTCCCTAAACTTACTAGCACAACCAAACTACTCCGGTTTACTGTGCAAAAAGAAATGTGCTAGGTATAAACTAACCCGTACAAAGTTAATCAACCAACCTCGATATAAGATGCAGCAACCTCAGAGTGCTTCTCATTGGTCCTGGCAATAAATATGTCCCAGAAAACAGACCACCACTCGAACAGAAATCCTCCGGGTGCATCAATAGCTGCAACCCCACAATCCCATTAACAAAAGCAATCAAACCAATAAAATAGAAAAAATAGGAACATTAAATCCAACTAGACTACTTCATTTCAAGGTAACTCACCAACAGGGTCCGACGACACTTTCCCTTCAGCTTGAAAAGCCTCAGCTGAGGCCTTCAAATCCCTCTTCACTAGGTAATCATGGATATAAACATCTAACCTGAAAATCTCACAGAGCAAGCAAGCAAAGTTTGAACTATGAGAACCAAAGTTTGGATCTTTACACCATGCGTATCATACAAAGCAGTAGACCAAAAGACCCATGTCAAAGTTAAAACAACAACACATCCAAATGCAGGAACCAAGAGGGTACAGTTTCATCCAATCTAAAGTTACCCCTTACGCTTGCAGAGGAAAAAAAACCCTAACATGCCCATCAAAACATCCTCTCACATTCACAGTAACATAACCAAACCAAAGCAAATAGACCAACCCAAATCAACCCCAAAAGAGACAAAAGCAACTAAGAGACCCAGAACCCAAATCAATAAAAAGGATATTTTTTTTAGAATGAATAAAATCCCATTTTTCAAAACTCACAAACCCGCAATAGAAAGTTGAAAGAAAAACATGAATAGAATAATAACACTCACATCTTATCAGCTTCCCAGTTAGTCTGAGACATGCTGACAGAGCAAATATTGATGGGTAATGAAGGAATGAATGAGTTCTGTGAAGGTTTGTGAAACTGCACAGTAACAATTGCAAAAGAGACGAGCTTTTGATGCAGCAGAGAGACAGAGTTACACAGAAGGAATGAGAAAAAAGAACTGAAAAAAGGGAAACTGAGAAAGGGAAAAGAGAGGCACAGCGCACAAAGGAGAGGATTTAGGAGAAAAAATCAAAAGGGTTAGAACTAGAACAAGCTTCAAAGTCTTCTGTAGGCATAATTATAATAATAGTAATAATAATATGATAATACATCATTTAATTTATAATTAAATAAGCTTTTACTGTATTCAAAATCATCTGAAATTGATAATTCCATCAAAATTTCATTATTTTTATCCTCATATTTTATAAATATTTTAACATGTTAGTAAGAGTTATTGTACTATGTTTTAATTGGTAGTGTTCACATTTTTTTTATTTTGTAATATACTAGTATGTGAGATTATTAAAATTAGTATAAATAAATTAGTACCTTTATTAAATATTGGTTGATAAAAATATCAAAGAGTTTTCTGAAATAAAATTTTAATACGGACCAAATTTAGAGGCATGATAATATATTTAATGCTTTCGCTTAACATTAATAGGATAAATTATATAATGATGAGAAAGAATTATGCCAAAATTAAAAAACCTATTCATTCAAATTATCTTCAGTAACGCATCTATTGCTAAACATAAATTTAATTTTTTATACTATTTTTTTAACTTATTTGTAAGATATATTTAGATAAAGTATTTCTTAAAAAGAATCAGTTTATTTTTTAATTTTGTATTATTCCTCTATTAACTTATTTGTTTATACATTACAACAAATTATTGTTTTAAAAAAAATAGTTTTATTTTGGAAATTTATATTACATCTGTAGATGTAGATGCATTATAATAAATTATTTTACATAAAGAAGCATTTTTTGGAATTTTTATATTATTTTTATTTTTCAAAAAGATGTAACTTTTTTGGAACTTTACATTATTTATATTTTGGCTTATTTATTTAAATATTATACAGACAATAAAGAAGAATATGTTTGAAAAATAATCTATATTCTACCATTTTCAGCTGTGTTTTCCATGTAAAAAGTTGTTTATCATTTTGGATTTTAGGAAATCAACTTAAATTTCATTGAAAAAATAGAAATAAATAAATAAACTTGTGTTAAAGTATAAGAGCTAAAATTAACTTATTTGATATGATTCTAAACACATTATTAGTATATTATATTGCATATTAATAAAGGGTTGTCCAAATAAATTATTATAATAATTTCAATTAAATCATATAAGAACAATATTAAAATGTTTTTTAAATAAATAATTTATATATTCATCATTGTTTGATTACACGTGAAACTTAGAAAAACATAAAATTACTTAATTTAATATATTAATTAATTTTTATTTAAAGAAAAATTGTGATGTATGTGAAATAAAAACAAAGTGATTGGAAGAATAAGGAAAGTTTGGAATCATTGGTCAATATTTGAATATAGAGAAAAAGAGATGAGTGCAGTGATTGGTGCAGATGCTTTTCTATCCAAAATTGAATAATTGTTGTTTTCTCTTTTCTTTTTTATTCTTTTTCACTTTTCGATACAAAGTTTTGGGAATTATTTTATTTTTTCTAGAGCCTTTGGCGAATGAAAGGTAGTGTTGTACAGTGTACAGCGATGCAGATATATATCATAATACAACTATTTTCTTTGCAGTCAAATTTTCAGTAAGTAAAACTATTCGTTGAATCCAAATGGATAGGAGGAATAATATTTTATTTTTTAAATTGAGTACAAAAGTACTATTTTCAACTTGTTCTATTTGTTATTATTCTTTACATTTTGTAGAATATAAAATTAGATTTTAGGTTCGAATTGAGTATTCTAGTCGGTATATCTAGTATTGGTGTCCTTCAATTAAGAGAATAAATAGACTATTTAAATGGTTAAAGCTGATAGTTGAGCCTGAAAGAGTTAATTAGACTAGTGAATTTTATTGTTGGTGGATTCAGAGAAGTGTGGCTCATCCAGTTAAATTCCTAATCAATAACGTCAAAATTTTATAAATATCGCATTAATGAGTATTTATTTTTACTTTTTGCATTAATTGAGATTTGACTTCAGAGTTTTGATCAAATTACTAATTTGAGCGTCAAAAAACATTTTAAACATTTTTGACATTTTTGCAGGGTCTGCCCTTATGGTAGTGTTTGGAGTGTTGAAGGACAAGAACCAGGTACTAGAAGACAATTATCTGAAGGTGTAGAGGACGGTCTACGAAAGAAATGTCTTTGCAAGATATATTCAGTCCTAAAAGAACAATCGGTGCCCATCATGGAATCGAGTGGTATTTTGTGAAGAACTGTGTGCAGAGGCGTATTGTGAAGATAAATGGAGCTAAAGAAAATGGTGTCAACAAGAACAAAGATTGCTACTAAAGTCGATACCTTTGGGGCTAACATTGTTGCCATCTTAATACAGCAGGATTTTGCTGATTTTTGCAAAAGGAGATTGGAGGAAATGGATAGAATGCTCAGTTCATAAGAAAGGTAGAGGAGGGCAAGGGGATGGAAGGAGAGAAAGAAATTGTTGACAATGCGATGTTTGCTTTAAGGACCCTCCAAACTTGCCTAACTCGTGAAGGAGAAAGTGAGTATCGTCCGGTACCGAAATCGGTTCACCCGCCATAGGTGATCGAGAGGCATCAACATCTATTTGTGGATGACATCATGGAGATACCATTACCTAAACATTGGAAAACCTTGGCAATGGACTGGTACGATGATATGATCAACCCCAATGAACATATCTCTGTATACATGACATAGGTCAACCTCTACTCCACTAACGGCATGGTCATGTGCAAGGCTTTCTCCTTCATGTTGAAGGAGCGCGACCCTAGATGGTGGATTGCCCTCCCATCATATTTCACAGATTGTTTTGATACTTTAACCCAAGTTTTTACTGCTCAGTTTGCAATGAGTTGTCGCCATGACCTTCATGTTTTCACCCTCCTTAGCATTCGACAAGAAGAAGATGAACCTTTGTAAGCCTTCATAGATCGCTTCAGCAAGGTGGCCTTGGAGGTGAAAAATGTTAACCCAGAGTTCATGCTCACCTATATGGTCACGACCCTACAATTGGGACCCTTCACTAACGACCTAAGTATGACCCCTTCAACAAGCATGCAAGACATGAGATTGAATGTCGCCAAGTATATGTGGCTAAAGGAGGTCGAAAAATTCCAAAACAGGGTATGAGCAACAACCGTGGAAGTTAATAGTGGTATGCAAGACAAATTCCAAGTTAATAGTGGGACATTTGATGAGAGAGTACCAGGTGAAAGACCCATTACTATTGCAATATTATCACTTAGTCACTAACATGATGGTAACTTTCGTGGAAGTGAGGCTAGAACACATTCCTCTAAAGGAAAACAAAAGGGTTAATGTCATGTCAAAATTAGGAAGCATTAAAAAGAAGGGAAGGTACAAGTCTTTGTTACAACAAGTGTTGGTGTCTCCTTCCACGAAAACAATCGAGGATTGCATGGCGATATATGGAGCAGAGGCGGACTATATGACGCCCTGTGTAAAGTATTTGAAAACTAAAGATGCCACGGAAGAGGAAGGAAAAGACTAGGTAAGGAAGGCGACATGCTACACGATGTTGGGAGAAGAATTGTACAAAAAAGGATACATTTGGTCTTTGTTGAAATATGTGACACCTGAGCAAGCCAACTACATAATACAGGAAACACGTGAAGGAAGATGTGGATATCATTCAAGGGCTAGAACTATGACAACCCAAATGCATAAATCCGGTTACTTTTAGCTAACGATGGAGGCAGATTGTGTGACCTTTGTCCGACAGTAAACCTTGCCAGAAGTATGGGAGTTTGGTTCATAGCCAGCAGGAAGAACTTCACAACATCTTTTCCTCATGCCCTTTCGTGAAATGGGCGATGGATATACTCGGACCCTTTGCTTTAGGATAATGGCAAGTCAAGTTTCTTTTATTAGGTATTGACTACTTTACTAACTGGATTGGAAGAACATTGTATGTCGGTACAGAGTGCCTCATACCATTATCACAGACAATAGGCAACAGTGTATGGACAAAGAATTGGAAAACTTCTACACCAATTTAGGTGTAAGTATGGATGACAACGGGTAAAGTCGAGCACGGATAGTGCCTACCAACAACCCGACCCGAGAAAAAAAATCCACCCGCTACCTGCACGGATACCTGCTTAAAAAATATCTGCAGATACCCGTGGATATCCGCGGATACCCTAGAATTACAAAAATTATATAAAATATAAATTAAATTAAATATAAATTAAAATTCAATTTTAATTAAATTTAACCTTGTAAAATATAAATTAATGTTAATTTTAATTAAATTTAACTTGATAAAATATAAATTATATTTTTATTTTTATTTTTTCCGGGTAGGGAATATTCGCGGGTACAGATAGTATAATACCTACACCCGACCCGTTTATAAGCGGGTATTAAAATATCTGCTACCCGCGGGGTTGCGGATAGTAAATATCTGCGAGTATTAACAATCCGTTGCGGATTTTATCTGTGGATATCCGTGGGCGCGAATATTTTTGCCATCCCTGGGTGTAAAGCATGCTACTAGTTCAGTATAACGCCAACAATGCAACGGTTAGAGCAAGACTAATAATAAGGTGATTCTAGTATAATTGAAGAAGAGATAGGATTCAACAAAGGTAAATTGACTTGAAGAGTTGCTAGAAGTGTTATGGACATACCATTGCACCCTACAGTCAATCACCAAAGAGACTCTCTTCAGTCTTCTGTACGGCATCGATGCAATGATATTAGTCAAAATTGAGGAGCCTTTGTTGCGTCGTCAACAATACGAAGAAGAAGTTAACCAAAGATGTTTGACTGTTAGCCTGACGATGGAAAAGTGAGAAAGGTCTCAGATTAGGGAAGCGACTACTAAGTAAAGAATTTTGCAAAAATACAACTCTAAGCTTTGACCAAGAGCTTTTCAAAAGGGTGACTTATTATGGAGAATGGCAAGTAGCGCTAGAAAGAATGAGGGCAAGTTCTCGGCAAACTGGGATGGGCCATTATGGGTCTTAAAAGTCATCGGCAATGAAGCTTACAAGTTGGAACATCTATCAGGACAGGCAGTCCACAACACTTAGAATGTATCTCACTTGAATTTTTTTTAGTAAAGTTGTAAAGATGGGCATACATTGTAACTCTAGGTGTACTCTTTCCTTACCCAAACTTTTATCCTTAAGGAAGGTTTTGCCCAAGAAGGTTTTAACAAGACACTGATGTTGTTAATAAAACGAGGGTTTCTTCTCATAGATCACTTTTTCAAAGCAAGTTCTTTCATACAGTTCCACATCGGTTACCCATCGGTCCAGGTTGAACCTTCCATTTAGTTTTCCACCGGCTGGTCACCGGTTTAAGTCAAACCTTCCATACAGTTCTACACTGGCTACCAACTGGTCTGAGTATAACCCTTCAAAGAGTTCCCCATTGAATAAACACCGATCCAGGTTGAACCCTGTCGAGTAAGTCAACATTGGATGTGTGTCTTATGCGAAGTTACAAGTTATGCAAGAAACCCATACAACTTGATAAAAATAAAATATTGACGTGTAAACATAAAACAAGATGGGTCAGAGACACTTATATTCATATTCTTAAGGCCTACCAGGGCGCACAGAAGTTACAAGGCCTATCCGGCCATAGACAAAAGAAAAACAAAAAATAAAAGAAAATACTAAGTACTTGTTTACAAATAATGCTAAACTATTGATTCACTTTGTTCTCTTCATCAGCAACCTCAACATAAGTAGAAGAGCTCAACACAACTTCTCCACCCGATCCCTCATCAGCATCCCCTTTGACCAGAAATTCTAATTTTAATTAATTTGAATTATCTGAGCTAATTATTTGCATTATTAATTACAGGGAAAATTTTAGAAATATAATTTGAGACATTTGGGAGATTAAATGAGGTGTGAGCTTGGACAAAAGGTGTGACATTTAGCAAGCAAAGTGCAACACCGTTCAACAATTAAAAATGGGGCTGTAGCATGCAATATGCGCTAATCTCACATCCACAATGAAGTCCAACAAGTGGATGCATCCAAGAGACACGTGGGTTATTAATTGAAGCACATTCCTCCAGTAGAAGCAGCAGTGTTGGAGAAGCAAGCTTCAACACGACCCATACTGGAATACAAAGCACATGGTGCACAATAAATATAAAAAGCATTCAACTTGGAGTGGTGCACATGGGAGGTCCAGCAAGGGGGCTGCACGTGGCAAAAGGAAATAAAAATTGGAGTGTCCAGCAGAATGGGAGATAACACACGGTATTTGGCTTGGAGAATTAATATATGCACACGGCCCATGATAGAAAAAATGATGCACATCCTATATTATAAAAAAAGAAAGACCTGTCACGGGTGTAGCTGGCAGCGTTGATAAATTGCCACACCTCAAGGCCACATCCAGCTTTGAAAGTGCTGCAGCCACGGTCACGGCCCAAGACTTCAAAGTCCAGCAAATTGAATTGCTACCACGGACTACACACAAACACTTTAATTAAAGAAAAATGCTCAGCATATTGGCACGTGAATTGAAGAGGAGGTGCAATCCATAAGCATCTTCATTCGTCCAAGCTCTAGGGAGTGCGCGGCCTGATCCTGCAGCAGCTTCCATTCTTCATGCAACTGCTTGAGGAAACACCACGACCCAAAGGGGATTAGAAGCAAGCTGCTGGTTGGCACGGACTTAATTAAAAATAATAGACACCACCTCCTTGTTGTACTCCTCATTCCACGGTCCAAAAGCATAAAGAAAAGCAGTCACGACCTGCACTCATTTGCAAAGGAGAAAAGAAGAGCACAAGTTGCATCACGACCCAAGCTCTCCATGTCCAACACATCACGAATGGGTTTTGGCTGCAGCATTTGAAGAGGTGTGTTCAGCAACACGTCCTGAACAGTCTCGGTCTAGCTTAACAACAGCAGCTTCCAGCCCAATGTCCTGCAGCAGCTCCCATGTTAACAACAGCAACACACGCAACTTGGGCTGAATTCATGGGGTGTGCAGGTGACATCCAACAAGCACCTCACGGTCACAGCCCAACAACAGGTTCAAGCTGGGCCCAACAGCAGAGAAGTGGTCAGTCACCCTTATTTTACACAATCGAGACACAAAAACCTAAAGAGATTCCTAGGACAAGGGACTATTACATTAGCTGGAAAAAAAGAGAGAGTTGTCACACTACAAGAGGGATGATTACTTTTTGGTAGCACACGGACACCACAATGGAAGGCTATGGGTGAAGAGCTGCAACACACGTCTTGGAAAAGATGAAGGAACCACAAGATACACGGAGGGCATTGAATGTTTTTCTTTTTCTCTTGTAAAAGTAGCTAACGACCTAACAAGGAATGAAACAGTTTTCTTTTATTTATTTTGGAGAAGCGGTACAACAGGCCACCTTCACTTGGCTTTACTTTGAATTTTGTTTATTAAATGGAAATGAGCTTTGGAAGTTTACGCTGATTGGATTGGTAGTTTGAATGTTCACGTTTTCTTTTAGATAAAGCATGCACTAAATGCTTGCTAGTGTTTTATATTTCTTTAGTTGAGTCATCATTCGATTTTACCACGAGCATCATTACTTTGCTGCAAATTCTGATGCATCCTATTATCGTTAACGCATTTCTTTTCTTTTTAATGTTAGATGTGCCTTTCATTTCTTATTTCAAGCATTTTGATAGTTTTAATTATGCTTAGATATTTATCTATTGCATTGTTTGGTTTAATGTTTCTGTTTATTATGTTGTTCGTTTTGTTTGATTGTGTTAGATTAGTTGTAATGTTAGTTTAAGTTAGTCGGGTTGGTCGTTAGTGATACTACTTTGCTTCCTTGAGATTTATTGGACTGTATTTATGTTTACTGCCGCTCTGATTTGGCTCAATATTTATTCTGTTGTGTGCCTGCGATTAGGTAAACGCTTAGTTGCCTAATCGGTGTTTAATCTTCGCTTAGTTGATTAGACTATATGGTGTTTAACTGATTAAATTTGTGCATTGCATTCGCTTAGTCTGCGATTTTGAAGACCGAATTAGACTTCGCTTAATTGGTTTATTCGTGTCGGATTTGGATTAGAGTAGTGTGTACTTGTCGATAATCTGTGATTGGAAGCATTGTAATTGAGTTAATGACCAACCATTTTTATTCTGGAGTCACTTCCTAGTCTATACTACATTCTTTTATGCACATAAAATTTTGCAGGGAGTGCGACACCCATCAATGAGAACAGTAAAAATATAAGAAACATTCAGGGGATGCATTATGTACAATGACTTGCACAAGATCCTAAAGGCCTGTACGCATCCTCACCCGTTCGGATGAAGCTGCATTGGGGTTGTTGGAAAACAGGTTGGCTTCTTTATTTCACCAAGAGGGGGGGTGAATTGGTGTTGTTTCAAAAACAAATTCTTTTCGCAATCTTGAAATCAAAGTATAAAGCTTTTTGAAATTTCTTGAATTGCAAGCAATCAGAATATGTATGCAGCGGAAATTACGTAGTTGACTGCGTAAAGAATAAAGTCGACTGGAATGTAAAAGATAAGGGATAAAGAAATGCAAATACAGATTTTTATACTTGTTTGGCCAACAATGCCTACATCTAGTGTCCTTCCATCCCAGGAAGCAAATGCACTATAATGGTTGCAATTTTTACAACAAGGAATTTATAGAAGACCTCCACGTCAAAAATATAAATCTCCTCTTTAACCCAAAACCAAAATATAGCTGCACAACACAATCAGACTTGCAGTAAGAATCCCCTCTTCTGCAATCTGCAACACCACTTTGAACAATCCTCGAAATGAACTATCCCCCTGTATCACAACAGGTCCAATTCCAACAATCTTCACAGGATGTCAAGCCTCTCAGAAAATTCCAACAGTCTTCACAGGATGCCAAGCCTACACGATCAATCACAGAAGCACCTTCTTGTGCAGATGTTGATCAACCAATGAATGCACAATTGAATCTCCTCTTTGAATCTCTTTCAAGAAAGATCACCATTGTCTTCTTGGAGAATTCTTGGAGTAACGAGAAATCTGAAACAATAATGAAAATGTCAAATCATCAAAAGTCTCCAAACAAACTAGTGTTCAGTCTATTTATAGATTTCTGTTAAACAGTCAGATTCTCAGTCGAATGTGCTACTAATTCAGTCGACTGCATTATACAGTTATAACAATTTAGTCAACTTAGTAGCCTATGGTCAAAAAATAACAAAACACATTCAATACAGTTGACCAAGTCATCAATGCTCAACTAACTTTTAAAAATATAGCCGTCAGAGTGCAAGAGCATAACAAAATTCCAAATAAAACAACAAATACAGTCGAATATGTAAAACACAATGTCGACTATCACAATGTCAAACACTTTGAAATTCTTTTCTTCTCAAAATAGCACATAGCAATGATTCTCAAAATATGTACAAAGGTTTTAGCATAGTCAAATCCATTAGTAATGTAGTCGACTGTACTAGAACTTTGTAGCACAAGAATAAGTTCGTAAAAGTGCTTGTGATTTCTTGCTTTAAAATATGTGCAGTTAAACATATGAATGATGCATAGCACACGACACATTAAAGCATATACACATGTTCCAGAAATATATCAATCAATCAACACAAGAACGTGTAACATAGTACATACATATACACATGTTCAACAGATATTATACTTTAATCAGCATAAGCACATGTAATGCAGCAACAACATGTACTTGTTATTAAGCAATGTGTTGTCATCATCAAAAACTAGATTGATATAGAAATTGTGTTGTCAACAATCTCAACAGGGGTCACATTCAAGGGCCAAAGAATGCCCATTGTGAATTCATCAAATGGGATTTAGACATGTAGTTGCATGAATATATTGGTATAGACTTAGAAGAAATCATCATCATCATAACTCTCCTTGTCATTACAAACACAACCAATGGTGATGACCCTCTTCAATGATACAATATCCTCGAACACCTCATGCTTGAAAATATAGATGTTGCTCAACTAATTTTGGAGTATTCGTGCCTATTTATAGTCTAATGCCTGAGTCCGAACTTCGATATCAACCCAGTCATATCCCCTTGGCCTTTCAAAGGGTCCTCAACGTGTTCCGTAAGAGGATCTGACCGAGTTTCTATAAAATGTTTGACACTCACCCCTGAACCTAAGAAGGATGAAGTGCCAGAAGACATGGACACTTTACTACTAACATTGTTATCATTAAAGGACTTATATATAACTAATAAAGAAGACCATGTACTTCGCTTCAAGAAAGGAAAATCTCTTTGGTAAACACAAGACAACAAATAGGTTAGAAAAACTAAGTGGTGAATTATGGTTCATGCCTCCCTATTTATAGCAGAATGGTGACAATTCAACTTCTTGGGTCACATCTGTTCTAAGAAATCTTATAAACCTTACACTCTTCTTTAACCATAGTAACCTCACGAGAAGCTTACGCTTCGATTTTTGTGCCAAACTCTGCCACCAAATGTCACTCAAAAAGCCCTTCAACATTTAAACCTCTTTGTCACCATGCTCTTTGATGCTGAAGGGCTACTATATTGATAGGGGTAAAGCCAAAGATAACATTTTTTCTTTGCAAAAGCTTTTATCACAGATGTCATAACCAAGTACTGGAGTCGACACGTTGCTTCGCCCATACTGGATACTAGGCACTCTATGCCCACCTTGCAATCATGTAATGACTAAGGGGTTGATGTACTAAGTGGGGCTAAAGGCCCTTTGACCTTTCCAAATAAGGGTTATAGCCCTAAAGGATGTTAGCATACAGGGTACTGGGGACCGGGTACCCTAGTATGGATACCTAGTACCAATGTCCTCTAACAAAGAGAATGGATGGAGTGTTTAAATAGTTAAAGTTCATGATTGGATCTAGGGAGTTACTCCCTCCACCACCACACACTGCTCTATGTACCTCCTCATTCCTCTTTTACCCTTTAGTAATACTTAAACGGATATGAATATGTGTTGGATTCTTAAACGGCTACGAACATCTATGCACGGATATTAACATCCCTTGAAGGACAAACGGATGTCAATATCCGTCCATGGATGTTGACATCCCTTTAAGAATATATACGTCAATCCTCCAATATAAAGTTGGTCCAATAAGGTTTATGTGTCAACAATCATGAAATATGTCGGACGAAGAACAAAAAGATTGAACAAGTCGGTCGTGAAAAACATCATGAGGCTTATGCATCAATAACAAAATTATGTGCTTTCTCTTGAAATGGGCTTCTGAAATTTTACTATTGTGTTACTACTTATTAGAGGCGTGCGTAGAGGAAAACCTTTTCTCCGCGTCTCTTTATCTCTCTTTTTATGGTTTGCAGAAAACAACAAAAGCAACCATGGCGGAACAAAGCAACGGGAAAGTTCTAATGTTGGAAGCACCACCGTCTTACGGTAAACCTACCAGCTCAGACGCCAAAGTTATCGACACATTACCTTATATCAACGACGACTACGCCGACTCCAGAGTCAAACTCGAGGTTGACCGTCTAGTCGAGGATGAGATGCGCCGTAGCTTTAAGAAATCCACAGATTTCCTCAAAGATTTCCCTCCTCTTCCTAACTCCAATTTCGAGGTTCTCTTTTTCTCTATTCACGTTTTCTTTTGGAAGTTTAAGATGAGATATAACACTCGCAATTTCGATTCATAACCTCTCTGTTATTTAATTTTTAGTGTATTATGCGCAATTTAATTTATAATATTGTCTGCAGGAGATAAGTAAATCACCGTTGAAATGCATTCATTGAAGTTGGAGTTCGTGAAGAGTGTATTTGCCTTAGTTCTTTTGTCAGTGTGATTGTGCAAGTGTAGAACTACTTACAAGAGAGTACGAATGCGTGAGAGATGGAATCATGGTTTTAAAAAATAAAAAGTAAAATAGGTGAAGGTAAAAGTAAAAAGAGTAAGATTGGAATTTAGAAAAAATTGGGGAGGTGTAGGGAGAAGATAAGGTGGTGGAGGGAGTAACACTCGAGTCTAAAACAGGTAATTGGACCTGAAACACGTAATTGGGCTAGTGGGTTTTACAGTTGATGGGTTCACAAAAGTGTGGTCCATCTAGTTGAACCCTTGGTCAACAAGGTAAAAACACTATAAATACAACATTAATGATAATTTAATTTCACGTTTTACATTAATTGAGATTTAACTTTAGAGCTTTGACCAAATTACTGACTTGGACATCAAAGAACCTATTTACAAGATTTCCCTTTGTAATAGTGTTTGAAGTGTTGAAGAACAAAACTGAACACTAGAAGACACTAGTAGAAAAATAGCTTTTTATGACGGGTAAAATTGACTTATTATGACGGATAACCTGGCGTTATAGTTCTGGGTGTTATAATAAGTCTGTACATTTTATGACGGACAGAAAAGTTCATCATAATAGATCCAGTGTATTATGACGGACTTCCTGTTACCTATCATAATAGGTCCA
>NC_028356.1:30485856-30567596 GCF_000741045.1 Vigna radiata var. radiata
ATGTTCCTAAAACTTAAACTTTTTTATTCAGCACTAGACACTTACATTAAACTGAGCATGAACACCTCGAAGATTTTCTTGCTTCCAAGTTTCAGGAAATACAAGAGGAAAAGACTTTGATTCACCTCGATGAATTCCAATTATTGAATCAAGGAAACCTGGTAATACCTTGTCTCCATCCGGTATCAAAATTAAAGCCTGCATAACTAATATAAGTTTAGAGGGAAAATATGCATGATCTATTACAAAAACCAAAGACTTCCATCACTTATCCGTTATCATCCTTCAAGCACAACACCAGACCTTTACTTGAAGGAATATTTTTAACATTTGATTCATCTTGATCAATGGTTGTTGCTGNGATGTCAAGAACAACAATATCACAAGCCTGTACATAATTTTCGGAAAGGAAAAACCATAGTTCAAGGACTATATTTCTTAGATCAAATACTAGTGAATGAGAAATAGAGCTACCACACATTATACTGAAACCTGCTCATAATTTCCAGCGGTAATAACCCCTAGATCAAGTCATATATTAAAAATCAAAGTGTGTGGGATACAATAGTTATCAAAATTTGAAGTGAATACCTCCAGCTTTAACAACATCAACGACGTCATCCTTTAAGATGACAAGAATTGAACGAGGAATTGCCCCAATACCTAGCACCTGTGTGCTTTCTTGAATATGGGACCATACACCCCTACCAATGTTGTCTCACAAAGAAAGTGATATTGTTTGCATGTGTTACATATAAAGAACAATTAATAAAAGGAATCATCCCTTAAGAAACTTCAAGTGTAAATCAATTATTCTTAACATTTTCCAGAGATGTATTAGGCCTAGGTGGATGATTACTGATGTTTACAACAAAAGTGTCATAACTCGATTACTGATGACAATTATACAATTACTGATCACAAGATANTGTTTTGAAGAANCCATACTCCCAAGAAACGAGAAAAAAAATCCATAACATATNCATATATATTATGTATAAGAGACTGATTGCACTACTATATATCTACCTTAATAGGCATACCAAATATTTTATAGATACCTCTTGAAATAAATGATAACTCAACACTTCTAACATGAAAGGCCAAAAACAGGCNGTGCAATGACAAGAATTAAAATTAAGTGATTAACACTTTTAATAATCATAATATTGTTCCCTCTTCACCAGTAATTACCTAATCTCTCAACTCAATGGTCTTGGAAATTGTATATTAAAGTACATTTGACAACAGTCCAAAAGTCCAAATTGTGAANACAATACAGAAAACAAACCTAACATGAAACCTGTATTTAAATATCTATTAAGATAAATTCTTGTACATCACATGAACCAACTTGCATCAGCAAAGAGTGCATAACCCTATTATTCATTGCATGCCAAAACATATACAGTGATGTAAGCCTCCAATCAGCTTCAATTGTACTCATCCTAACAACCATGGCTTATTTATAGTTCAAAAAGGACCAACTTAAATGTCTATGGCAACCATTTTTACAATAAGCTCCAAAAAAGCTGAACTTATATCACTATTAAGGAAAAAAAATTGAAGATGGAAGTTAATGACTGCATTTGAACATGTTATACAGAAAAATTTTAATGCTCCATCAAGAAAAATAAAATTTATTTTTACAACATTATAAAGNCAGTTCATTAGTCACACTACATGTACAATGTGAATGTAGTAAAGTATATTAACCTTTTTCAANAAGCCTACTTCATCTGTTATAGTCTTCTTTAAATATCCTGGTGGCGGAAATGGAAAACAGCGCGACATTGCACAAAAGCACAGATAGGCCTAGCGTAAAATTCTTCTGGACAGAGTACTTGAATTAGTTTCCAAAANGTGCCCAGTTCCAGAAAGGAGGCAAACCAGAACCAGCAACTATACTCCTGTCCATGCACCATGTCACTGCGTTCATCTCCAGAATGCACAGCAGGTAAGCAAATGATTCAACCAATCAGTATACAATTACTTTAGTAGTGTCAGTCTAACTATATCAATTCAAAAAGGNTNCTTTAAAAACGTAAAAGACCACTGAGATCAGATAAGCTAAGTTCTAACCCTTCTACTAGGAAGTTTCACTCTCACACACAGTAAATTTTCATTTACAAAATAAACACTGCATTTGTGCTAGACTGTCTGTCAAGTTAGATAAAATAACCAAAAGAGCTCAATATGGATGTACAAAGGTTAAGTGTAAATACTCAAATTGGTCCTTTAAATATTCAATAGTATATTGCACGACCACATTGAAATTTTGTGAAGTTACACAAATGTCTGCTTTTCTGACATTTCCAGTAACCTGCTTTGTAAGATTTACTCTAATATTTTTCAAATACTTAAGGTTAGTGTTATGTAAAAAAGAATGTCTGATGTAAATTCCTTATTTCTATGAAAAGAAGTCACCAATCAGGAAAAATAACTAAAATATATGTATAGCATTTCACCTTAAATTTCATGTATTAAAAGTTTATATAAAATGTCAACATAAATTATGGAAGTAAAATTTCAAACCAGAATACAAAGAAAGAGTTGAACCTCTGTTTTTCATGTGAATAAGATACAAAGGTTCAAGATATAAATCAACCGGGGATGATTTAAATAAGCAATTGAAAGGTGAAGAAAACATGACATCGATAGCTTACTTTCCAATCAGAGCGTGATGTACTAGATCCTGCACTATTGTCTCCAGAAGCACTTCTCAACATACTAAGAAAGTCATATATCTCCTTGGTTTTGGTTTCTACTAATTTCTCATTACATCCTGCAAAAACCAGATGAATAAACAAATAAAAGAAGATAAAACATAACTACCTAAAATAATAACATCTGTCAGCTATTACCTTTTCGGCAACGTACTTCAAAGCGGATTAGGGAATGCTATTATTACCTTCAATTTCCACTTTTGAAGAAGAACGTTGGAGTTGACTTTTGACAAGGGTTTTGAGTATCTGTTCATCTGTCAGATCAGGTAAGGCGAGGCTCTTGTCCAACCTCTCCCTGTACTGCATAATGTTTCCTTTTTTCACCATCTCTCTATCTCTAAGGAAAGAAGAACCAGCCTTCTATCAGCAACTCATGTGCTAAACAACCATTTATAATTATAAGATTCTAAACTGAACATTCTCCATAATTATAGAAATCCAATGATGAGAGTAAAAAACAGTATCTAGCCATCCATTCAGGTTAAGTTCGATTTCACATCTCATCGTAAACAGAACAAAATTAGCATACTGTAACAAGTAATCGGTCCCAGAAGATATCTCCCACTAGCCCCATTAATGTTAATGGAAGGAGAAAAAAAAAAGGACCAAGAGAGTGTTTAGGTGTATAACTAACTCTAAGACACGTTCGTTTGAAGCTGTGAGTGTGGTCTAGCTACCAAGTTGTCCCAATAAAACGGAAAAATATTGAAAATTCTGAGACATAAGAACTTCCTTGCTGTTTCTACCCCATTCGCTCTTGCTTCCCTTCTCAGTTCACTCAATCTCGGAGGTAGTTAGGGTTTTCGCAGTGGGATGACAAAAACTCAAAAAAGAATAAGAAACAGAGGATTAAACTTGATAGAAACCCTAGAAGAAGAAGGAAACCTATTCTGGACCGATTGATCGGTGTAAGTCAAAGTTGAATCGGTGGAAAAGGTTTCTAACGATGAAAAAAAGGTTTTAATCGGTGGAATCGAAGGAAAATGGTGAAAATGAGAAGAAACCCCAACGAAGAGCTTAGATCTATGAATGATTCGATGGAAAATGAAGGATAGAGGAAATGAGATGATTCCGTGAGTGTAGAAGACTTACCGTGATGATGAACGCGTGCGGGGAGGAGATCTCTGGAGAAGAAAGAAATGAGAGTGAGGCTCTCTGAGAAATGAAAGTGCTGAGCAATGTGAAAATCAGGGAAGAAGAGATATTATAACGGATTTCTAAAAGTCCGTTATAAAAAGTCCGATATAATACATTCCGGCTATAACTGATTTTAAAAAATAAGTTAAAATATGTGTTAAACTTATTTCTAAATTAGTTATTGGGTTTGATGTTATAACTAATTTACAAAACTATGTTATAATATACTTTTATTATAACAGATAATTTTTGTATGTTATAATATACTTTTATTATAACAGATATTTTTTGTACGTTATAATATAGGTAGTTATAGTAAATCATTTTTCCACTAGTGAGACGATAATCTGAAGGTGTAAAAGATGGTCTACGAAAGAGAGGTCATCGTAGGATATATTTGATCCTAAAATAACAATTGGTCTTTGTGATTCTTCTGAGTGTAAATTGAATGGTCATATTAATTTTGGGTTAAATATGTTTTTCGTCCCCCAACTATTGACCGTTTTTGTGTTTAGTCTCTCTTTCAAACTATAGTACAATTTAGTCCTTCAACTTTAGAAAATTATGGTTTTAGTCTTTTTTACCAAATTTTTTAAACTTTATTTGCTGTTTCAAGCACGTTACATTATAGCATTTGGATTGTTTACACTGACACATTTTTGCTTCAATATTAACTGAGAAACACGTTTGAAACAACAAATAAAGTTCAAAAAAATTTGGTAAAAAGGACTAAAACCAGAGTTTTCTAAAGTTGAAGGACTAAATTGTACTATAGTTTAAAAGAGGGACTAAACACAAAAACGGTCAATAGTTGGGGGACGAAAAACATATTTAATCTATTAATTTTTATACTAACTTTGTTACGATAAAGTAATTTTTTTCTAAGTTAGAGAATGTATATATTATTATGTGTGAAGAAAATTAAATAAATTATAATTACTTGCATGTGTGTTTATTATTGTTTTTTATGATAAAAATATGATTTTTTTTGTCAAGGTGTTTAAAGTTTTTATTTTAAAATTGTTGTTCTTAAGTTTGAAATTTTACTTTGTAAGATTAAGTTGGTATTAAATGAATGGGTTTTTTTATTATTCGTAAAGAGATTTGGATATGTTTCTTACTTTACAAATAATTGTGTTTTGATGATTTTACTGGCTTTATTTTTCATCATCTTTGGGTTTGTTAAGAATTATTAAGTTTGGAATGAGTTTAATTTTTTTAGTTAGGAATAAGATATGTGAAGATGGTTTAGAAATACTTTAGCTAAGAAAAACAGAGATTGTAAACTTGTCCTTTTTGATTCATATTTTTTATGGAAATCTATTTTATAAATTTTCAGGTTTTACTTTTAACGGAAATTAAGGATTATTGAAATTCATTTTATTTGTAAGATGGCCCAGATTTTAAATTGTGTGAGTTATTTTCAAAAACTGTGATTTTTGCTTTGTTACGTTAATTAACCATTTATTAGCTGGAACTAAGATTTGGATTTGGATGAAAAATTTGCTGAAATAGCTAGAAATATGTTGTTAGAGAGATATCGAAAACATAAAAAGAAAATAAAATCAGATTGATGATTTATTTATGATGGATTAGAAAAAGGGGGAAATTATAGTAATTAAAATTAATAATAAAAGTTGTAAAATAAATTACAATTATAAATTTATAAATTATAAAATAATATGTCAAGACCGTGAACCACATAACAATTACGTCATACTAACTAAAAATAAATATAATATAAAGATAATATATCTAACACTCTAAAAATCATATATACGAAGCTTATTATTAATATAATCCATAAAGACTCGATGAAATTACTGTTTTTACACTCGAGTGAAATCAAATTGCTAATGATTTGCAAGACGAAATACCAACCTAGAAGACTTCCCCATGAGCAATAAATCTGGGAGGTTACTCCATGTAAATATCTTCAGACAAATTTCCCTTGAAGAATGCAACCAGTGGATAAAAAAGTAATTGTTAGAGAGCCACCACGGGTATAAGTAAACTAACAAAAACCATATTTTCCATAAAAAAAAAACGTACATGGACCAGTCAAACTCAATGGCGACAAAAAAGATGTAAGAAGAGACACTAGAAGAAGTCATAGATAAATAAGAGAGAGAAATCTTAAAAAAATCCTAGAATCTTCAATCAAGGCACAAGAGCAACCTAGATGATCCAAATAACTCTGCTTGAGAGGAGACGAGACGTGCGACAACACACGATAAACTTGAAAGAGGAAAACGAGCGATCTCGATGCTCTGAATTGCTACTAGACATATCACAATGCACGGCCAAAAAGGGAGCAAATCCATAACTTTAAAATGCGCTAAGAGTGTGTAGGAGTTCCGATGAAGGCGTCATTGATGACATAGTCGCTTGACAAAGATGATCAAAACCATATATCGTCGGTCAAAACTAGAACTCTAGTATTGGCAATGATAGATGATGGGGTCGTAACATAAATTTTTTTACAAAATAATTAACTAGTTTGTGACACTTTTTTAAAAAGTTTATTAACATTCTCTCTAAATGGATTTTAGATTGTATTGCATCTCTTCTTATTCTCTGCCTCCATTTTTGTCATCATTTCATCCGTTTTGAATAATAAAAATTAAAAAAAAAAAATATCATCCGTTTTGAATAATAAATTAAAAAAATCAAGGATGAAAATGAAATTGTTACATGGGAAAAATGGGTAATTCAATAATGGAGATTCATTCACTTTGTAAAAGTGGTAAAGCAGAGCAAAGAATAATGGATATTCATTCATTTTGTAAAGGTAGAAAAATAAAAGAAGGAAAGACATTTACTTGTGTTTTTTACACCTCCTTTTAAAGATTTATATGAAACAAATTAAAGCATTTTGGAAAGTTTCGTTAAGGGTGAAAAAGGTAAAAAAAAGAAAAAAAAAATCAAGCCAAGATAATGTTTAGACTTGTTGAAATCTTACAATAAAGTTAAACATTAGAGTAATTTTTTATTTTTAAAAGAATTGTTGTGCAAGTTGACCAATTGATAAAAATAATAATAGAAAATGAGAAAAATCATAAGAAAAATGATAGTGTTTCACTTTTAACCTATTGTATGTTTTGTACTTTATCACCGACAAATATATTTCCTCTAACTTAATCGTGGAGGTATTAAAATCGTAAATATTTATAATTATATACATTTTTAAAAAAAATCCAATCAAACATTTGGTTCAATTATGTCATTTTTTTTTCAGACTTTGTTAACCCAGTGCTGTAGTTAATTGCACCTATTTCCAATTTTTTATTTTCTTATAAACGTACACCAACCTTATACTTTTTTGTCCACAAATTTTTAAAATATGGTGAATTTTTTTTTCATATTCTTCTTAAAACCAAGCAACGCTTATATTTGCACTAATGTTGAATAGCGAGAGAATGTATGTATTTAGATTAATTATATAGTAAAATTTAAGTTTTATATAAAGATGAGTTAAATATATTTTTAGTTTTTAAATTTAAACATAAAATTAAAATTTGTTTTTATCCTAAAATTAGTCAAATTGCATAAAAATTTAAAATTTTTTGTTAAAATAACTATATACATTATTTTTTAAATTTAAGTATCAAAATGCATTAAAGTTTGAGATAAACATAAATTTTAATTTCATATCCAAATTTAGGAGAAATAAAAAATACTTAACCCTATAAAAAAAAAATTTCTTGAGGGAATGTAACATTTCTTCGCGAGGAAATGTACTAGCTCTACCTTTGCCAAATTTTCTTTCTAACCTCCATGAGGACTTTCTGAAATGCTCCTTCCTCATTCTTAACTTTTGTGACATTGACTCTCGTAGTCTCTTTTTTCATAAACTCGACCCATCGTAATTGATTATCCTAAGTAGTACAAGGGCTATCCCCTCTCTCTTTCACCATTTCCTCCACTTATATGACACCTACATTGCTAACCTAGTCGTTGTGATTTCCTTCCAATGTGAGCATGGTGGTTGGCCCCTCCTCACCTCTCTCTATGTTGTTGTCCTCTCTTTTTAGAAGACACAGAGAGGGTGGGGGCAGGGGGGGAGATATCAGAGATGGTTCACACATGGTCATGGTCACGTGTGATGACACTCTTCCTTGCTAACTCCATTCACATGTTCACAATCTCCCTCGCCATCTCTATCTTCATCTATTCCATCCTCACAAATCCATCTCTTAAATCATCGTAGCCATCATTTTCACCAACAGATCTCTCTCTCTCTATCCCTCTTTCTTCCTCTCTCTCTCTCTCTATCGCTTTCTCTCTATCTCTAACTCTCTCCTCCTTTCTCTCTCCATCTCTCTCACATTCTCTTCTTCTTCTTCTTCCCAAAATCAAGGTTAAGATTTTGAATTAAAATTAGGGCCTAATCAAATGGGTTATTAGGGTTAAGATGGAGGGAGGGGGAAAGAAAAAGAACCAATGGAGGGAGGGGGAGTACTAACACAAACACACATGTCTCAATCAAACCACACACACACATGTCTCAATCAAACCACACACACACAAGGAGGGGGAAAGAAAAAGAACCAATGGAGGGAGGGGGAGTACTAACACAAATACACATGTCTCAATCAAACCACACACACACACACATATCACATAAGTAAATATTTAACGTGGTGACAAGACTACATTCATTCAATAAAGATAAAAGTGATTTAAAGTTTAGGAGAGACGAAATCTTATTTTTATGAAAGTTTAGAAACTAAAAAGATATTAAACCTTTTAATAGCAGTGTTGTCTATTAAATACTAAATAACTTGATGGAAATATATCAAATTGATGATATTCGAAAGAAATGTAAGAGAAGTTACGAGTTCAACTTTCCTAACTAACAAAAATTTTAACAACTAATATTTGTAATAAAATAAGAATAAAATGTATTCAAGTTAAAGTAAATATTTGTTTTTAAGACAAAATCATTAAATATTAATTGTGAAATTAAAAAACATCATAAAAATAAAATATTAGGAAACATTAATGTTAGGTTAAAAGTCTAATGTGCTATCATTTTGACTAAGTATGTAAATACAACAAAACATAAAACACGAATAAAGCAAATCTTATATAAAGTATGAGTGCAAGTGTTTCCTTGGATAAAACATACATTTTTTTTTCACTATATTTATTAAGTGATTGATAATGATCAAACGAAAAAGTCAAATAAACATTAAACTAACATAAAGAATATCATTATGAAGTAATGGAAAATAAACACTATTATAAAGTAATGACAAATAAATATATCATCAATGCCATGATACAATGACCATATAATTGAAGAACACCATTATGAATAAACTTATCGAGTTTAATAACATATTTAAGTCTCTTTATCAACCGGCCATTATATTATATTGTTTGTTTATTATCATGGTCGAATCTTCTTCTTAAATAAATGTTGTACATATTTATTGCATGCTTAAATAAATGTTGTATATATTTATTGTATGTTTAGAAGAACTAAAAGAAAAATACACATGTATTTTTGTTTACTTAATTTACAAAATAGAAAAAAAGGAAAATATTAACTTTTATAATTTTTTTTCTTCTTTCTATTATTTTCTTTCCGTCTTAAAAAAATACTAAGAAAATAAAGATGTGCTCTGAAAATACATTATAGAATAAAGAAAGAGAAAAGAGTATTATAAATAGTATTCTTGGAATAACTTTTTTTGTTAAGATTTATGATTTTAGGTTTTACATTATGATAAGTATTCAACACCCTCTTTATATTTCCAAAAATACTTTCAAGAATTTCCTTTTGATTTTTATTTTCATGTTCTTGAAAATATATTCTTCAATGTAAATAATATTATTTCAATAATTAATTCCTAAAACATTATTTTCTCTTTTTATATTTCTTAGTATACTTTTATTACAACACAATTTACTTTTTTAGCATAAAAGAGAAAACTTTCTAAAAATGGAAAAAAGAGTTATTAAAATTAGTTTGTGAAATTTTATAAGAAATAAAAAAAAGTTTAATAGGTTCGCAGGTTCCTATTTCTGCAGGTTCGTTCCAATTAGGTCCTTATATTTTGAAAGCGCTCAATTGGGTCTTTATTGTGATAAAATTGAACCAATAATACTTTCCCCGTTAATTTTAGTAGACGGCGTTAACTTTAATGTATCGTGGCATTCTGACCAAGCAATTAATTATGACGTTACACATGTGTTTGAATTTATTTTATTTTTTAAGTTTTAAATAAAATGCTTTAAAACAAATTAGGGTACACCTCCACCTCCCATCGCCACCATGCCCTCCTCTCGGCTACCTCCTTCTTGGCGACAACTTTTGCTCCGACCAGATTCCTCCAAAATATGACACCTGACAACATCTTTAGTACCTCGCTATCTCCGACAACGAACTCACGGGAAACATCCTTCTAGAGCTTGGAAACCTCACCACGCTTCGCGAGCTCTACGGTGGAAACCTCACTCTTCCTCTTCCAGATCCCCTTCTGACTTCAAACCTTCCTCACCTTTTTCTTTTTCCATTATAATTCTATTATTTTTATTTTTCTCAAACCACTGTCATACATTCCAACAAAACAACACTAACAATAGTCGTCACCTAGTCTACGGCGGGCGTCGCTTTCTCAAGGTATCGCCGATGGTGGTGGACTCCGCCGTAAGGAAAAAGATGGCCAGCATTGTCGTCGGGATCTCGAAGGTCTCTGATGCGCTGGTTGGGTCCAAGAGTGCGAGGAAGAATTGGGATGAGCAACCCCCGGCCACGCCTGTTGAAACTAAACACAAAGAAAAGGGTGGTTCTAAGAACAAGGTTGATGCGCAGGCAATTTTGCGTACTTAGGCCTTAATGTTGTTCTGAGCTTTTGTCGCAGTTTTGAGCTTCCATTGGTAACCAGATAACACTCTATTGATGGAACAAATAAGGTTAAAACTGAGATTGAGTCATTTAGAAATTCTGCAAAATCTGGAGATGTTGCGATTATAGACGAAAATAGTTTAAAAGTGTTTATGGATAGGACTTTTATTCAACAACAATGGTCTAATGTACATGGTAACATCACAAACAAAAGATTAAACCTTTCCACCCAAAAAGCCTCCAAAGCCACCCTTGCCTCCCACAGATCCTTCACTAGATGCTGGTGATCAGAAGTTTGTCAAGGATCTTGTTCAGCTTGCCTTGAGAAAGCACACAAGGGTTAAAAAAATGAAAGCAGTAAGAAAGATGAAAGCAAACAAGTCATCATCATCTTCAACTTATGCCAACCTTTCTGCCATGGTCATTACTATTTTCTTCTTCCTTGTAATAATACTCCATGGTAAATAATCTTTTCTTCTATTGGTTGTCTTCCAAGTGCTGTGATTAATGCATATTTTCATTTTGATTTCTTTCTTGGATGTTGTTTTGAGAATATCTCATGATTTAGTATATATGCTATTTGTAAATATGATTCTTCAAAGAGACACTTAATATTTACTAGCACATCACCCCCCAAAATCTCAAATTACTGTCTTGTCATATTTGCAGCCACTTACAAACTTGAATAGAGTAACTATATTCTATCCCCGTTGATAATAAATTGGTGATTTAAAAACAATAACAGAGAGAACCATTTGTTCTGAATTTTTTTTTTTCTGTTGCACTTGAGGATACTGATATTATCAAGTGGTATGCAGGCAGAGGAATGATATTTGTTTTTTTGTTCTAGGAAATAGTTACTATAAAAATTAATCAGAAATTGAAGTTCAATAGATTTTGGCATGAAGGCCTGTGTGGAAAAATAAATCAAATGCATAACTGGATATTGTATATTTTGTTAAAGGAAGGGGGTTCGAGGAAGACGACAAGCGATGACAATGAGAAATGGGGGAAACGTGAGAGGTGTGTCGGACGGTTAGATTGGGTGATGGGTGTGGATGTAGATGTTGAAGAGGTGGGTGTAGGAGGGTGAGAAAAAAATTTCCCAAATTGGAGAGAAGGTGTGGTTGGGGTTGGTAAAGGGAAGGGGAAAGGGAGATTTTACTCTGCCACGTGTTAGTTAAAGGACAGTTAAACATGCCACCTCGCTAGAAAGTTATCGCGATTCATTGCTATTTAACGACAAGGGTATTATTGACTCAATTTTACCAAAATAGGGACCCAATTGAACACTTCTAAAATAGGAGGATCCAATTGAAACGAACCCGCAGAAATAAGGACCTGCAGACCTATTAAACCTAAAAAACGACTTTCAAAAATACATTGTAATAAGTTTTTTAAAAATACTTTTTAGAATACTATTTTCTCTTGCATTCTAGAGTGTGCTTCCCAAATCATATTTTGTTTTCATCGCATTACAAAGAATTTGAATTATGAAAATCAATAACATATAACAAAATAATTTTTAAAGTAGTAAGAAAACAAATCAATTAAAGTTTTGTGGAAAAAAAATGGGAAGAAGTTGGGATATTGGAAACTATTTTAATTTAATTAGAAAGAAATTGTTTAAAGTCCTACATCGACTAGAGATAAGACTAATTCATAGTATATAAATGGGTACAAACCTCACTTTGCAAACCGGTTTTGTGAGATTGAGTTAAGTTTAAAATTCACTTATAACATGTTATTGTTTGTTGGACATATTGTTTGACCCCATCTGTGTAAACGTAGGAGGGTGGATGACTCCAAAGGAGATAAGAGTAATTTTCTAATAAACGGAGATTTTTTTTAAGAAAAATTAGTTTAAATTTAAAAAAGAAATGAGTGCACATAGCAAAATTAAGAAGAGTGTTAAAAAATGTACAATTGTAATAATTCCCATTATTTCTTACAGTTTTTACTCTTGCACCCCATAATTACTTCTTCCACCTCCAATTACAATGGAATGCCTTGAGTAACTTTTTAAAATTCTTAACCCTTTTATCTTTGTAGAATTAAATTTTCAAAACATTTTAAAATATATTTTTATTTTTTCCCAATAAAGATGGTTTTTTTACTGTACAAATTCCCTTTTCCGTGTTGACTGTGTAAACTCGTTTTGATAAATTGAGAAGAAATTGATTTCTTGGAGGTTCATGGGGTGCAACAAGCAATTTCGAATTAGGTAGTATAGATCACCGGTAAGTCATTGACAAACTAACGACTAGTTAAGGGCTCAATAGGAACTAAAAGTAGTCCTTTTCTTCTTGCAGTCTTAAAACCTCTAACTACACCTCCCAATTATTAAAATGACATTTTACATTCGGTATAGATGACTTTTGGATTATTTGTTAATAAGCTTTCTAGAATTCTCAGAACAAATTTTTCGAATGCATTTTGAAATGAGTTTTTTTTTTTTTTAAAATAAAATTTATAAGTGGACTCTTATAAATTTTTCGAAAAATATAAAATAAATTAGGTAAATAATAATTACTGTTTAACCGTATTCATTGTAGTGGACTCTTATATTTATATCAATTTTGTCTCCAAAGTCATTTTCGAATCAACGTGTTTTCTCTCTTCTTTATTTTTTATCTTCTTTCAACATCAGTTTTGAACTTTTTCTCCTTCGCTCTACTTCGTCCTTTATCTCATCTCATTTTTATTCAAGTATAGGTATTTTATTAGTTTATGTTGATTATAATTTTTTGTTTCTTTTCGTTTCAAATTTGATATTTATTTTTATTATATTTTACATTTATCAAATTTTAAAATTCGATTTAGAAAAATTATCGATTTTCAAAATTTGGTTTAGAAATTCATCGTATTTTGGAATCCAGTTTAGAAAAATCATCCGATTTTGAAATTTGATTTAAAACTCATCATATTTCGAATTTCGGTGAAGGTTTTTTCCAAATTTTGAAATTCGTAATTTTTTTTTTTTATTTTTAAATATGTTTTTCTTGTTTTATTTTATCAATTTCCTAATTTCCAATTATTATCATCATTGAACAAGTGAGGTATTCAATGGTGATGTCATGTTATAGATGGTTATAGTCTAGGATGAAAAATTATCCTTTAAGATCGAAGAAATTATAAGAAATTCCAATTTCATATCAAATTTCTCTTATTTTACAAATGAAATATGCACGAGAGATTAGACAAATAAATTACAACTAATCAGATTTTTTTTCACACGTGATGAGTTAATTTAATGAATTCGAGAGATTGGTTTTGATTTTGGTTTTGTTGTTGTCATTATATGATATGATAAAGTTAATGTTCAACCTAGAAAGAAGACGTATGTATTTTTAGGATGTGAAAGGGGTGAAAAATACAGGAAATACAAATATAATGTTCAACCTAGCATATCTGACACAAAAAATGTAAGTGTCCTTTTAAATTGAGAGACAACCCGATTTCTAATGAGTGGGTGGATATTAAAAATAATGTATGCATATCATAACTATGTTCTGTCACAAACTTTAGTTGGTCACTTTTTTTTTGGGTGGTTAAAATCCACTAAATATTCATTGTTTGTTGATATGACTAAGAGTCAAGTGAAATTTGTAAACATTATCCTTACTCTCAAAGAAAATAATGAGTGTAATGTGAAAATAATCAAGCAAGATAAATGCAAGATACATTTACAAATGATCATTGAGAGGTTTGAGAATTGAGTTACAACAACTAATGATGATGTTAGAATGTGATAAATACATCAATTGAAGTAAATATGTAGACGAATATCTAAGGTAGTAAGTGACATATTTTGGACACATGCTGATGTATTAAAATTATTGAATGCATTTAATATTGTTTTCTTCATTGACAACACACACAAAACCAATAAATATCGGTTTCCATTGTTTGAGATAGTTGAAGTCACATGAATAAGGTTAAGTTTCTTAGCTACCTTTGTATTTTTGTTAAATGAACAAAAAATTAATTTCATTTAAGCTCCAAAAAGGCTAAAGGGTTATTTATGACATCTAAGGTGGTCCATAAGTCTTTGTTAGTGTCAAAGACCTAGCTTTAATGAATGTTATTGTCATTGTATTTCCTGAATGTTCTAATCTCTTATGTAGCTTCCATATTTAGAAAAATGTGCAAGCCAAGTGCAAAATGTTAGTCAATTCTATTAAGGCATCGATGTTGTCATAGAAGCATGGAAAAACCTCATGTATCGTGAACATGATTCAATGTTTAATGATTATGTTAATCACCTTCATCATGACCTTTATTATTTGAATATGTGAATGACTCTTGGATCATTCCGTATAATAAATACTTTGTAAAGGTGTGCATAAACCGAGTAATGCATTTAGGAAATACAACATAAAAGATGTATGTTTAAATATTATTTTATTTAGTTGTTTTTGTTATATGTTTTATGATATTGTTCATGTTATTTGAATCAGGGTCGAGTCTGGTCACTAAAACTTGAAGAAAGTATTGGGAGGAAAGTATTCAGAAGCATTATAGAGACCTTTGTTTGTGTTGGATTGTAATTCATAACATAATCATCCTACAACATAATAAGATGAAGGTGTCATTTGAAAAAAAAAGTCTAAATTGTATGAGTGACACTTTTAAGTTAAATAGATATAAAATGTTGGTTAGACATGTATCAAAATATGTTTTGAGACTCATTACTCAAGAGTTCAATCGAATTTAACATAAAGAATTTGATAGTAAAAGTTGTGATTGTGTTATGAGACAAACATATGGTCTGTCATATGTTTGTGAATTAGCACAATATAATCCTAGGGTGATTCCTATGTCTAAAATTCATATTGTGTATACTAGATTGTGTTTTTCAAATATTTCATCAATTGAATCAAAGGTAATGGATTCAATAAAAACTTGATCTGATACTCAATCGTTTACAAGAAAATTGACAATAAAAAAGAAGTTACTTAAAATTGTTTGTCCTGCTATGAAATTAATTAATGATACCTTCCATGCATAAATTTAAAACGAATGGAGCATAAAAGAGTAAAATTCATTGATCTCAAAAGCATAAAAGACATGAATCCTCATATTTTGAACATGTAATCACCTTGCATTTTAAACATGATAACTCTTTAGCAAAAAAAAGACATGTAATCTAAGTGATGCAAGATTTAGATTTGTATAACAAAGATGATTACCCGTATTAATTGAGGGTGTAAAAAAAATTGTAGGTGCAGAAAAAAAAAAGCCTCAAGCCCTTAAAATAACCACAAAATATTTTCCTTTTCACAATAAGAAAAAGGCTTCTTTTTTTCTCCCAAGTTCCTTTTCTTTTTCTCAAAATCTATTTTGGCGGCAGTATTATATTCTAACAGTTAAAAATAAATTACAACGGTAATTTCTTGCTCTAAATTTACATGTAAATTCATTTTATGAAATAATTTTTTTAATAATTACTCAGTAGATTATGATTGTTCATGTTTTTAATATTTATATTGAGTTTAGTTTTTTAATTTATTTATACTTTTATATTATTAATGAAGGAAATTATTATTAAAACACTTATAATTTATTTAGTAACATAATAATTTACCATTCTCTCGAGTCTTAGTTTTATTTCATGTGAAAAGTTCTTATTTGTTTCTCCTGTTACACAACTCTTTCATTTCCTTTCCATATTTCTAAATTTTATTTATATTTTTAAGCTATTTTTCTTTTTATCATAATTTTGATTATAGACTTTTTTTTTATTGTAATTTTGTTCAAATAATATACTATATTTGATGAAAGAAAATTTTTAATTTATTAAATCAAATAACTTTTAAAATACACATTTATTTATTTATATTTTTTAATATTTTTATTTATTATTAAGAATATCTCAATTTTAAACATTCAATCACATAATTTCTTATAATGTGTCCTTTTCACAATAAATAACGGATAATATCATATTTTATTTTTATAAGAAAATATTTTAAATAATAAGAACATAACTATAAACATACCTTCTACTCAATGAAATTAAAAAAAAATATATAATTATGAGATGAAAATAAATTGAACTTTTACTTACAGATTTTCTTAAATAAGATTTTAAATTGAAATTTGTGGAGAAAGTAAATTTGTACTCTATCAATAGTAAGATAAATAGGAAACTATGATTTTCCTTCTTCCTTTGTTGGTTTATTTTATTTTTTGAACATTTTAATAATATATAGATAACAGATTGAAAAGAAAAGACATGAAAAAGCTTTAAATAACACAAACCAAGTTCAATCTTTATCATGTCCCAAACATTCTTCGTCATTATGAACAAATAATGACTGAAATATAGGCCAAAAATTATATATAAAACTACATATATAATAATGCATTTAAATTACATATTGAAATGAATATTATATAAGTAAAAATGTAAAAGAATTGAATTGAGAGAGAAGAAAAATAAAAAAAAGAATAATATATTAATTTTGGGTACAGAAAGGAGGTGCATTGATAAGTCTTTCTCCTTTGTGTGTTGTTTATGTCAGCCAGCTTAACACACATCTCTTCTGCAAAAACATCACTTTTCACTCTTTAGGGACCCTTCTGTCATCCCCACCTCATCCATCACTTTTCCATAAATTTAAATTATTATTTACAAATTTAAATTTATTTTTTACATATCTAAAAATAATATTCATAATTATTCTAGAGAGAGAGAGAGATTGGAGAAGGTGTTTGTTTGTTTGTGGGAGAAGTTGCAGAGAATGACAGAGTTGATAGAAGGGAGAAGAAGTAGGGTATAGGATGCACATGCATGCATGCTGCATCATACACACACAGAGTATAAGAGAATAGATTAATGGTTGATTATAGTTTCGCATGCATTAGGTTTCTGTCTGATTCTCATCTGATACCATCAGTGCCCATGCATGTCATCTCATGCCAATCTTTACTTTGCATAGATACGCTCCCTCTTCTTATATGCATCGAACTCTGCACCTATCTATCATTTTCTTTTCTCTCTATAATGATATATTTAGGTAACATTTTTTTAACAATATTTGAATATTATCAATATCATTTATATATCATTCTGTGATTGGTCCATGGTAGTATTTATGATTATTATTATTGATTGTGAAGTAATTTTGGACCAACCACAGAATGACATGTAGATTATGTTCAAATATTGTCAAAAAAATATTGTCTAAATACCATTATATCCTTCTTTGTATTATCATTTCACATTCAAAAATATTATTTAATTTAGGTACAAATATATATATAAGATATCACTACTAAAAACAAAATCTGTAAGAGGTTGATCTTAAGTGAATAATATCTTTACATAATGATATCACTACTATTTCACACCACAAACACTATTTCTTTTTTATTTTTTTCTCCTTCATTTTCAATAATATAATGTTTTCGTTAAGTTATCATTCTGTTTTAAACTTATAATTATGGACAAACGATCCTCTCAGATTATTTAAAATGAAAATACATGATACGAGATTTTGAATTTTTTTATAGTTCTTAATAAGTTAGACTATTTTGAATTTTTTTTTGACAACTTTTGTTTCAACTCAAAATTTTATTGAATTTATTAATAATTTGTTTTACTTGTTTATTTGAAAAAATTTATTTTAAAATAACAAAAAGAAAAATATTTTTATAAGAAAGAATATGAGGGATGTAAATAATATAGGAAGTTTCAATCAAATCAACGTGGAGTTGTTGAAGAAAGAAGACGCGAGGGAAATCGCGTGGAAGAGTTAGAAAAAAGATGATGTCATCAAAGCATGCATAGAAAGAGAGAGTTAAGAAATGAAGCTATCAAATCAAATCAACACATTGTCCTCGTCGGATATGTTGGAATCATTTTTTCTTTTCTTTTCAAGTTAGTTTTAACATTTTCGATTTTAGAATTCAAATACAAAAGTATGGTTGAAAGTTTAAATATACATCTGGGTGTTATATTAATTTTAATAAAAGTAAGAAAATTGAATAATATATTAGAAAAAGGTTTTATAAAATTTTTGTTTTAAAATTATATATTAAAGTAATGTTCAATTTTAATATAGATTAGTCTCATGTTTCATTGATTTTGTATCTTCTCATTTTTAGAATTTTAAAATGATGTGACACACTATAGTTAACAACCTCAACTTATAACGTTGTTAGTTTTGGAGGACGAAAAAATTATGATTTCTTTAAAGATAAGGATTAAAATGTAGTTTAATTTGAAAGGACTAAAATATAGTCTAGTTTGAAAAAAGGACTAAAATCAAATTTACTTGATAGTTTAGAAACTAAAAATATATTTAACCTTAATATTAATAATAATAATAATAATAATAATAATAATAATAATAATAAATATTTGAATGTGGATGAAATTTCACTTCTCAAAATCATCTTAAATCATGTTAATTTGTAGAGATTTCTTTTAACCTGCATAAAATAATCTTCATTAAATAAGTTTTTTTTTTATAATGAAAGTTGCATGTATGTAAAAATGAGCTTACATAAATTAATTTCTATTATACTAGCACAATACTATGCTTTTTTTCCAATTCCTTCTTCTCATCTTCTAAAACTCTTAGTAACAATATTAATTTTAATTAATCTAATGTTTTTTTTTCTCTTCCTTTATTCTAAACTAGTTCTAATATAATGTTGTCTTCAAATTTCTTATAGAATTCTCAGATGGTCCAGTGACACTTTGTTTTTTATTTATTTGTTTTTGTTTATTAATTGCTTATGCATTTATAAAAACAGACTTGCTTTTATCGTCCATGCCATCTTCACTTTTACTATGTCATTGTCATTCATAAAGAAAGTGAGGATCTCATAGGTTATTTTGTGGCTTTATGCTCACAAGGTTTTCATATCTTATAAAACTTATAATAATTATTATATTGTTCGATTAATCTTGGACCACACGAGGTCCAAGGTTTTATCTCTTAAAGATAGTGAAATTCTTTAATAGTATTTAAAGGAGAACTGAACATAGCTTAGTTGGAGTGAACTGTAACACCCCAATTTAGGATGCCACCTATAAGTAAAAGAACGCGTATTGATTTGAAAAATATAATTCTGATACCATAACGAACATAGTGAAAATTTTAAAACTTTATTACGTTGTCGTGAAATTTAATAAAGCTTGCGAAAATAATAATCAATCTCAATGCAATTTTAAATAACAATACTAAAAGTCATCAACATAATTTATTTAAAATAAAAACGTTTGAAAACCCTGAAAATAAATTTTCACTCGCCTCTCGATCTACGTAACATCAATATCATCAACAATATCCTTTATAACATCATCTGCTCCCGTATAAATACGATCATTGCAGGTGGAAACCATCACCACAAATACAAGGGTGAACTAACATCATCAACATAAAAAACACATATTATAATACAAATTTATTAAACTATACGCTCATAATATCAAATCAATTTCACAACACAATAACACATTGTTAATCCAAACTCTAGTCCAAACAAATCACGACATCACCACCAATCACTATCACTTTATGTCATCTTCCATACTCCAACACACGGAACCAGTTCACCAAAACCAAGCCTATACACCAATGCAGGACTTTCCCGTTCACCAAAACGAGGCTCACACACCAACACGGGTCTTGCCTGTTCACCAAAACAAGGCCTATGCACCAACATAGGACTTACTTGTTCACCCAAATAGGGTATGCTCACCAAAGCAAGAACTTTATCGTATCACGGCTAAAGAGTACTTAAGATGACATATACTCCATTGTCTCAACATAGGCAACGTAGCAACATGGCTTATCAGAAAACAGTAAGGTAAAACAAATCAACCAACACTGCAAACACTCTAAACAACTCGACACTAAATCACAACAACTCAGTCATACATGAAATCATTAAATCCCATCACACACTCTTCAATCCAGTCATAAAACATCAAGATAACAAGGTATGAAATATGGAAATCAACTATGGAAATACATACACATCCCGAATGCATACTGGAACAACTTGACCATGTTTTCAACTACATAATAATTATCCAAAACATGACTGTCTAGGCATATATCAACATCATTACATATACATAACCCGACAAGCCCATAACACGTGTTATACTAACCCTATAACGACCCAGCAAAACCAAAAACCACCCCTACACAACTTGGCACTTACCTAAGATTATACATTACACTAAAACACAACCCGGTCATAGAAAACAATAATCCACAAAAAATCATATAATACACAAAACCATGTCTCTTGTTCATGCAGCTCGTAAAAACCCTGAAACCCCAAGAACTATTCATATAAAATTACGAATACAAGGATGGTCATAACTCAATGAAACACATGCAATACAATGACATTTGGATAAAACAAACTCGACAATTATGAGTAGTATCATACAACCTTGTGGCACACACAAGGTAACATGGACATGAACACATTCACAAATCCCCAATTAAAATCATAGAAGGTTACAAACCTATTCTACTCAATGTAACACATGCAACATAATAATGTTTGGCTTGAGAAAAATAACTTGACAATCATGATGGTCATACCAAGCCTCACATCATACACAAAAAAAAAGAATGAACATATATTCACATGTAATTACTCAATCATAGGCATTAAATACTAACTCCCTTTATCTCTACTCCAAGCAAACCTTTATCCCTACTCAACCTCTAACCCTTTCAACTTCTAGACCTTGGGTACCTGAAAGCCCTCTCTTTTTCTCTAAAAATTTCATTAAGGTGGCTAGGTTTTAATTATGAGGCTAAACCTCATCAATTTATTATTTATACACTCAAACTAGGCCAAAATTGGTCACCCTTCTACCCATGAGTCTAAAAACATGTACTTAATGGTGATAACGTTTTGCACCTTTTAAAAATAGGCCCTTCTAGACAATTACATTGAGTTCCCATATAGCTCTGTGTGAACCAATATAAAAATAAGTTTTAATATTTTTTATCTTTTGTTGTGTTGTAAACGCTTTCTAAACTCCTTAAGTGCTCAACTTTGCAAACCGTCAAACTCTTACAAACAACGTCTAACACTAAATTGCAAAAAGTTTACAAATCGTCTAATTCTTACAAATAATGTCTAACACTAAATTGCAAAAAGAAAAAAAATTAAACTCATTCAATCCTCCTATTCTAAAGCTTATGTATCATTTTACATACAAATGAAGTACGTGTGAAAAATATGTATTTGAATATACATAGTACAGTTCTGAATATGTTTAAATTAAAGAATAGAAGAAAATGGAAGAAAAGAAAAAGTACATAATAATATTATTTGGATTGAGAAGAAAAAATATATAAAAAATGAGATAAATATTTGTAAAGATTTAATAACATATTTAAAAAGTAAGATAAAAGCGAAGAAAAAGGAAATCTCATGAATGTTATCGAGTATCATTTTAATAACAATGATTTCATTATATTATAAGAAAGTCATTTTTATTTTATAAAATATTTAATATCATGAAACATTGTAATAAAATAAGAAAGTGTAGAAAAAATGATATTATATAAGTATTGAGAATGATAATAGATTTAGGGGAATGTTAGAATGATTAAGAAAATGGAAAATTAAAAGTAAGAAAGAGCAATTAATATTAGGGAAATCCAGTTTCCGAAAGAAGCGATATATCTCTCCCACACGTTTTCCCAAAGTAATGGTTTTCACTGTTGAAAGTTTTCTTTGAAGCATTGAAAGTGTGACGAAAGGATTTGTATGGTCACAGTGAGAACACCAAAATCAGACCCTGCACCTCTCTGTCTCAAACTTGTCATCTTTGTGTGAAAATCAGCTGCCACGCACGTGCACCCCAAATTTATACACATTATTAATTATCTTTATTATTCTTCTTAAGCAGCTAAATAATCCATTTTGAAGGAAAAAAACCATATATATGAATATCTTGATTATTGGTAAGTCATATTTTTATTTATTTTTCTTGAAATTATAAGAATTAGAGCTAATTAATAATGTCATTACCCTGTATATACATCGAAAAAGAAGAATGGAGTAAGGGAAATCAAAAGTGTATGAATTTGAATAGTCTTAATTTATCCAAAATTTTGGAAACATTAAAGTACATATCTAATAATACTTACAAACATAGATGAGTGACTCACAAATACATACATACTTGACTTTATATATTGGTTGATTGGTTTTCAATACTAGTTTATTTTCTAGTTATTCTACTAATGCAACTAATTTTTTTTTGTCATTGTTTATAAGTCTCATTGATAGCTAATTGTCATTATATCTATAGATTATATTGTGTGATTTTGTTTGCTACACTAAAAAAATCCACCAATGAAATCATAAACTTATTATAAGGACAAATTTAATATTTCTTCAATTTATAAAGTTTAAATATATTATTTATAAACTTTCGAATAATGTGTTTTTTCTTTTCTCATTTTAGTATAATATAGGTAAGACGACTAGTTTAAATGTTTTTACTACATAATGTATTGGATAAGAGTTATTATATGTGAGGATATTATTATTTTTAATATGAGATAATCTATTGTAACATTTTTCTAAATTTATATTTAATTTTATGAGTAAAATGTTCCAACTATTTCAAGATGAAACTCCATTGTACCATGATAATATGTTGTAGAAAATATAATAAGGGGTATATTATTTTTTTTAACACATATAGTATAGTTGAGTTTATTATATTGTTTGAAAAATTAGACGAGTGAAGTTAAATTAGACATTTTATTAAAATATTAGGTGTAATTTTTTATTTATTTTATATTGTATATAAATATTAGTGAATGATTTTGTATTATATGGGTTTTATGTATTACAATATCAGACTCGATTGAAGGTCATTTAAATCAATCTTGATTTAATGTTAATTCTATTCGATCACGAATGACGATCGATCCAAGTTGGCCTTAGTTAAAGGTCTGTCCAAGTTGACCTTAGTCAATGGTTAACCTGAATCGATTCTAACCAAAGATTGGTTTGAGTCGATCTCGACAAAAGGTCGAACTGAGTCAGTCCTAATCAAAAGATGAATATAATCGATCTTATCTTAACTGAAGATCAAGCGAATAAGCCTAAATCATATAAACTTAATAGTAAAGTATACTAAATCAATATAATTGGAATTAATCTAATATACAAAATTATTTGATCTTAGATTTAATCCAATTTAAATTAAATTAAAAAAATCCAAAATTATTTGATTTAGTTAAAATGGATCTAAGTAATAAATCTAATATATATTTTTAATCTAGATTCGATATAGATTGCATTTTAAAATATCCATACCCAGTCTTAAGATGAATTTTATACTCCATTAGGAAAAGGAAAAAAAAAAAGTTGTTGAATTAATTCTTAATTCTTTTTATTATGTTTTGATAGAAGTATATGTTCCTAAGACAAACTACATGAATTTATGAGGAGCGGAAAAGATGAATGCTAACATTAACAAAAGACAAACTACATTATCATTATTCTTTCACTAAATTAATTAATTAATTAATTTCGCCAGTATTTTTCTTTCAATATTAACTACGTTTCATCTTTTGATAATTTTCTCCTTTTCAAGTAAATTTTGAATTGGTACGACTTTTTTCGTTTTTAAATAGCCTTGAGAATAATTTAAAACTTATTGAAACGTCTCACAAACCTTGTTATGCATTAAAATAAATGAAATTTAATATAAAAAATTAAAAAGATATTATAATAAGTAACATATATGGTATTATTTCACATTCACAACTTTTTTTTATACAACTACACACTTTGATAACCAAGGTACCCTTCCATTTATGAATTTTTTTTATAATGTTAGTAAAACTTTTGTAGTTAGAAAAGTGTATAATATTGCATGTAAAGGTAATTTGATATTTCTCTTTTTTTTCCATAATTTATAAAGAAGCTTAGTCATGAATTGAAGGTCTAGTTGAAGGTCAATCGAGAGAGTCTGATCGTAGGTTGATTGAGTCGTTTTGACAAAGATAGGCCGAGTCCGTTCGATCAAAGGTCGATCAAGTTGACCTTGTTGAAGGTCAATTGAGTAGATTCAATCGAAAGCTGACTAAGTGAAGTCCTACTAAAGGTCGATCGAGTCAAATCCAATTGAAAGTCATCAAAGTCAATTGTAATTGAATGTTAGCCCTATTCGCTCTTAGAAAGGTCGACCCAAGTTGGTCTTTATCAAAAATCGACATCCGTCAAAAATTGACTTGAGTGATTTCGAAAGAAGACTGGTCTAAATTGATTTAATATGAAAGTTAAAATGAATCGACAGTCGAATTAAATCAGAATGACTCATATTTAATAGACTAAATAATATGATATATTAAATCAATATCATCATTGGATATAATCTAATATTCAAAATAGATTCAATTTTAGATTAAATATAATTTTAATTAGATTGAAAGAAAAAATTGATTAATCTAACTAAAATAGATATGCATTTTGAAAAATCCATACCCAACCTTAAGATGAATTTAGTACACTAATAATAGTTTTATTAAAAAATGGTAAAACAAAGTTGTTGAATTAATAATTTTTGTTATGTTTTGATAGAAGTATATGTTCTACAATTAGTACTAAGGCAAACTACCTAAATTTGTTAGAACTCGTTAATCAATGCTAACAAGACAAACTACATTATCATTATTGTGTCACTAAATTAATTAATTAATGTTAACTATGTTTTGACCTTTTGAAAAATTTCCACCTTTTCAAGTAACTTTTCAATTACAATTTTGTTTTCAAATTACTCTTATAAATAATTCTACACTTTTTAAAACATCTCATAAACCTTCTTATGTAACATATATAATATTAAAACTGAATATAAAAAATTAAAAAGATATTATAATAAGAAACATATATAGTATTATTTCACATTCACAACCTTTTTTTATACAACTACACTTTGTTAACCAAGATACCATTCCATTTATGAAACTGTTTTGTACAAAGCAAGTAAAGCTTTTAGTAGTTAGAAAAGCGTATGCTCCTAAAGATACAAAATTGCATGTACATGCCAGCTAAAGAGAGGGGTAAAAAGGTAATAGCAAAAATAATTAAAATAAAACAAAAAATAAAAACTAGCCTAATTGCACAGGTAGTAATTCCTAACTTGTTATTTCTCCTTTCTCCAATTTTTTCTTTTTTTTTTCAATAAAAAAAAAGTCTGATTTTTTTTGGAGTCTTATGAAGTGAGAAGGATGATATGTGAATTGCATTGATTCTTGTTCTCTACGGTTCTCCACTGCGAGGCTATGTCTTCAGCGATCTTGATTGCATCACAAGATGTTCCTTGAATGCCTCTTCTGGTGAACCCCACCGTATACAATCCCTGCTCCCCTTTCCACCCATGGGGAAAGGGTGTTTTCGGCATTCCATCCTCAGTGAAAAAATCACAACCCTAAAGTAGTAAAAAAAAAGTTCAAGTTTTTCATACACATATATATAATCACCCACAAAACAAAAAAATAAATACAATAACTAAAAATAGAATCTTGCATAATAACTTTTAGGAATATGCATGCATACCCTTTACACTTTACCCATTACCCAAAAAGCAGAAAGAATTTGATTAGTGAATAATTAGAAGCAAAAGTTTCACCTTTTGAATAGAAAGATCAATTTTTTATAATATTTGGTTATGCATAATAACTTTTAGGAATATGCATGCATACCCTTGATCCTTTACCCATTACCCAAAACGCAGAAAGAATTTGATTAGTGAATAATTAGAAGCAAACCCTTTACCCTTTACCCATTACCCTTTACCCATTACCCAAAACGCAGAAAGAATTTGATTAGTGAATAATTAGAAGCAAAAGTTTCACCTTTTTGAACAGAAAGATGAATTTTTTATAATATTTGGTGATGATGTTTCACATCAAAAAAACGTCACTATGAGAGCAGAGTTATTTGTTTTTAGTAGAATGGTTTTGTGATGAAGAAAAAGGGAGAGGTAGAAGGAAGCAAAGACAGCGATTTGGAATGAAGAAAAGAAGAGATTTGTAGGTTTATGCAGTATGCATGTGTCCCAAATCCAGACAGCGACATGTCATGAGTGGTTCATGATAATAAGATAGCACTAAAAACGCAACACAACAGATAAAATTCTAACCTTAAGCCAAGCAGGCACGTTGCTCTTGTACCCTGTTGCCAATATTATAGCATCAAATTCCTTTTCTTGTCCATCCATAAATTTCGCACCTTTTCTAGTTATCTCCTTCACACCTTCCATCACCTGCACCCATCATCATCAATTCTCAAAATTTAACACTCACAAACATAATTCTCATCAATCAACAAAATGGGGTCATTTCATTTTGCACCAATTTTTCAAAGCAGATACCTTTATGTTGCCACATTTGATCTGTGCAACTTGACCCACATCAAGGACTGGGGTTTTCCCTGTGGCTAGTTTCAGCTCTATTGGGCCTGTTTTAGGCCTTTTGATGCCATAGTGATTTGTGTTTCCCAACATGAAGTTGGTCACAAGTAAGAGAATTTTGTCTACAACTTTGATGGGAAACCACTTGTAAAGAGCCATGGCTATGCCAAAAGTTGAGAAGCCAAACATCTCCCTAGGAAGGACATGCACCTTGCATCATTTAAACCATGCAACAAAGTGAGCAAAGACCACTCCCTCAAAGTTGATCACTAGTTACCCAAATGGGAAAAAAACATAAATGACGTCAATTTCAGACTGGAACAGTCACACACACACTCACTCATCATTAAAACTAAAAACCACCCATTTCTCCAAAAAAGTGATTTTTATCCATGTTTTTTAATCAAAACCCAAAATTTCACTTCAATAAACATTTACCGAGTCTCACAATACAACATAAGATTTATTTTTTCATAAACATTTACTGTCACAAAAATGAGCTGAGTTGTAGAAGGTTATGTTTTAAAGTTTGCAAAATGATTTGGTTGTCAGGTGCTGATTGAAAAGTTTATGAGTAGAAAGGAGGGTGAACTTACTGTGTTCCTTGCAACCATGTAAGGGGAGGCATTGTGTCTGCAAAGGTCTAAGCTAACTTCCATTCCTGAATTGCCACAGCCAATGACGAGAACCTTCTGGTTTGTGTACTCAGAGCCAGACTTGTAGACACTGGTGTGAGCAATGGAGCCAGAGAAATGGTCCATGCCATGAATTCTAGGAAGCACAGGCTCAGCATTCTCCCCGGTGGCCACGACGAGCCAAGGAGAGAGAAGCTGACAGTGCTGAGTCCTAACGAGCCAAAGCTGAGAGGCTTTATCAAAGTGAGCAGTTTCGACTGTTTGGTTGAACCTGGGGTGGATGTTGAAGTGTGAGGCGTAGGACTCCATGTAGGATATGAACTGGTACTTTGTGGGGTACTTGGGGAAGTTGTGGGGAAAACCTTTCAAGGGAAGCTCGCAGAACTGCTTTGGGAGGTGGAGTTTGAGACGGTCGTAGGTTTTGTGTTGCCAAAGAGAGGCTATGCAGTTGCTTCTCTCAAGAATCACGAAAGGGACTTTGTGCTCCGAGAGACACGCAGCCACGGCTAGGCCTGAAGGACCGGCACCTATGATGATAGGTCCATGAACATGTTCTTGTTGGGGTTTGCAAGAACCCATGTAGATAGATAGGTGTATTTGTGTGTTTGTGTGAGAGAAAAAGAGAAAGAACAAAACAAGAAGAAAAGGTGAGAGTTTTGAAGTGGTGACTGAAAAGTGAAGCCAAACCTCGTTCTTGTGGGAATTTAAAGAGTGTGAGGTGGGAAAGTGGAAAAAGTGAAAATTATAAAAAGATTTGAATGCATGGGAAAAAGAGAGAGAGAGAGAGTGTTTGATTTTTGTTTTTCTTTTCTCTTGTTGGTGTGTTATGGAGGCGTAAAGTTTAAGGAAAGGATTTGATTCTCTTTCTCTCCAGGCTCTTTCTTCTTGTTTCTAGGCAGAAGCCATAGGTGAAAAAATGGGTGCCAATGTCATACACTATAATATAATTGGTTGATGGTTTCTTGAATATGCAAAATAGAAATTATGATGAAGGATGCATGTTTCATTTTGAAAGTTTAATTTTACTATGGAATGATATATTGAAAGGGAGTTGCACATCGCTCACATCATTAGATTGAATTTTTGTCTTGTTTTTTAACTTTGTCACGCTTTGTCAGGACTCTGTAGTTTCTGTGGTCCCTTTTATTTTACAATTAAAACCTTGTATTCTATCTAGGACTATCATCAGAGGCACCCCTTTTCAATAAGGTAGGATTATCAAAAGTTACAACAAAGACATTAATGTTTTCATTTGTTCTTTACTGAGATGATGGTAAAAGGTTCAAGCTTTGGTAACTGTGTTTATATGACTGCTCAAGGTGGTAGTTCTATACTAATACTACTAATTAATATTGTGCATGTGTGTTCACTGGGTTTAAAATAATCTTAATGGTGAGATGATGCTATTAGTTTTCTTTAATATATTATAAAACATCAACATCAATCAACATAAAAGACAGAAAGAATAGGAAAAACTTAAAAAGAGAATCCAAATTCTTTGTATAGTCTGTAAAATGTGTACACATATATAGATTAAGAAAAGCATAGTTAGAAATAGTGGAAGGTGATGATAGTGTGACATATGGAGAATGGAGATGTTGGAGGGATTGAAGGTTCCAAAGTGGAAAAGAGAAAGAGAAAAGAAGGTGTTTATGTGTAGTGTTGTGGTAGATGAAGAGGAGATTCTAATGGTAGGCACAATCAAAGTTGCTGCTGCATGCTGGGAAACACCGTGGATACTTCCTTTGTGCGACAACCGTCTCCTTTTTCTACTTCACTTTTTATATATATATTTTTCATTCATCAATCCCTATAGTTTCACTATCAAATTTCTTCAAATTAACAATAACATGTTATACTAAAACTCCCACATCGGTACAAAACTTCATTCTTTGGATTCCATTTCTTTTCATATTCAGGAGTTAGGTAATTATTTAAATCCCTTTCATCTTTTATATTTATATACTTTTTCCTATGTTCTAATTTAGGTAAAAGTGTACCCTTCGTTAAGACTTTCAATTTTATTGCTTTTTCTCTTAAGTTTCTGTATTCAATATATGGTGGAATGTGGATGTAAGTGTTATATATTTATATTTATATTTATATTTTTGGTTGAGTTTTTATTAGATTTTATATATTTTTTTTAATTGAAAACATGTTAATATATAATAATTTGATGACTTTCATGTTATCATTTATAATGACTAAGGGATGGATGTTGTTACTATCTTCATGTAAGTAACCATAATTATTTCTTGTTATTTAATGCAAGTTATAAAAGTTATTTATTATTTTTATATTAATTACATGAAGATTAATAAGTAAGAGAAATTTTGATCAATAATTTTGGATTCAAAATAATATCTAAGTTCTATACAAAGGTATTATATTATAAAGTTCATTCTCTATGGATAGCAAAGTATTGAATGAGTTTCTGTTTTACCTTTATCTTACACACGAAAAAAAAAATATAGAATAATTTCATCCATTTTGATCACTAACAACACTAATCCGGATTTTTCTGTAAGAAAAATAACTTCAAAAAAAAATGGTGGATCTAGCTAAGGTGTTAAGGGTAATAATAACAAAATAAGATATCATTCATATTACATGGATAACAAAAAAGTTACACAACCTGAACTCAATTGGAAAACATAAAATTTTGTCTATCCAATAGATAAAAAAAGTTTTAATAAAAACTCGATTGAAAATTTCAATATTTGTAAAAGACTAAAACTTAATTAAGCTTTTTTTAAAAAAAAAACATAATTTTTTTTGTTGGATATCAAAATATCTTATTCTAGAATATTTTTAAGGATTTAATATATGAAAGATGCATATTTTTTAAGGTTGGATATCAAAAAGAACATACACATATAAAAAACAAAACATAATTGTATAAATCTTAAAATAGAGTACCACGTAACAATTTCCTAAATGTCTAGTAATTATACAACAACATATTCAAAATTTCATGACAATTGTAACATCTATTATTTTCATAAATATTGAAAGAGAAAATACATTACTTTCAAATAATGAAAGAGAAATTGTAAGGACCTGAAAAATATAAGGTTATTGGACCTTATGTTCAGGTCCATAAAACTAAGGATAGTCTTAGAAGAGACTTTTCTAAAGAGACTTTTCTAAGTCTGAATTCATTTTAGTTTAAACTTTTTCTTTCTCTAGAACTTGGAACTTCAGGTTCTCTACATTCTCTCTACCTTTTCTCTAAAAATATCACTTCGCTGAACCGTTCAATCTTTGAATAGGAGGTGTTCAAACGTCCACCGTGTCAAGGGCTTCGTAACGGACCGAACAATTTCTAGTTCTAGCGGTTCGTGATATGTAGGTCCTGTGAGTTCATCGTAGTGTAGGTTACTGTAGGGCATCTTCAGTGAGTTGTACGGTGCAACATAAAGGTAAGGGGAGCTGATTATATTTTTAAAATTGTTTGTTTGATATGTGTGTAGGTTAAATTTCTGAAACAGTATGTTGTTCGAATTAAATGTTATATTTTGTGCTTGAGTGGCATGTGTTATGACATTGTAATTGTGCATGTAAATTGTGATGTTTGTAAGCTATTTAGAATGGAATAGGTTGCTGAAAAGATTCTCTGTTTGGAGTAGTTATACATGTGAATGCTGCTGGATCAAATTCTAGTGAGAAAACCAAGTGCTTGGGCTGTGTTCTAGGTTAGTAAGGGGAGTAGGGTAATGACTTTGAGTAATTGTGGTCTGGAGTGCGTTTGGAGTATTGAGGCATTTTAGAGGGATTAATTGTAACTTGTTGAGGGCACTTTGTTGGTAGGATAGAGGAATCTTAAAAATCGAAGTTGGCACATCCCTGATCATAGAACAACCCTAGTCTGATCTAGTCAGTTGTGACTAGTCATATCTGCTGGCCTTCATGGTGAGTTTGATGCGTCAGACATTTGATTCTTCTCCGATGACCAATTAGGCTAGTAAGAAGTGTTTAGGGGTAAGGATTTTGTGGTGATAGTAATTAGATAGGTAGTCTAGCAAATAAGAGGCTATTTATGGTTGTTTGAAGGGAAGTGAGAGGGTAATTTTGAGAATTTGGGGTATGGGGCACATTTGGTTTGTTTGGGCAGTTTACACAAGTCAATTGTGACTTATTAAGAATATAAAACTAGACTAAAACACATTAGAAATGGTGGAATTGAATTAGAGCCCCTATGTCATGAGATTGGGTGCTTTAGAGTTGAATTCAAGCATAAACCACTTTAGAATCATTGTATAGTTGTTAAAATCCATCTAGACAAGTTTAAATAGGTCCATATCATGAATTAGGAGTGTTGGAAGTTAGGTTGGAGGGTTAGAATTTGTTGGAGGGGTGTGAGTTGCATGATTATGCAGAACTGGCGTTCTGCAGATCATGCAGACTCGCTATGCGAATGGTTTTGCATAGTGAGTCGCTCCAAGGAGGAGTTCTTTGTTTGGGGTCTCTCGTTATGCGAGTTGGTGCGCTATGCGAGAGACCAGAGGTTTGGAGCCTCTGCCAGACTAATTCGCAAGGCGGGCATGATGCGCTATGCGAATTACCTGAAGTTTGTCACCTCTGCGAAGTAATTCGCAAGGCAAAACTTAGGCGTGCGCTATGCGAATCATCTTGATTTCGCTGTGCACATCTGGTGCGCTTTGCGAAAAGCTTTATGTCTAGTTCACTTTCTTTTGTTCTGTTTGATGGGATGATTAGTGATTGTTGATTGGTTTGTGAAGTATGCTTTGATGTTTATAGTGTTGAGTCATGACATCTAAACAAGTATGTTGGTTGTAGTTAAAAGTGTTTGATTGTAAGGTAAATGAAGTACGATTCAAGTTGTATACCAAGTTTCAAAGTGTAAAATCTCTTGGTGAGATTCTTAGTGTTTTAGTATGAAAGTAGGAGCACAGTCTTGTGAGTCTTGTAGAATCTCTTGGTGAGACGCTCCAATGGTCTTTCTTCTCACGTAGAAAGGATTGAACCATGTGGTGAGGAGTAGCAGGAGTTCTTAGTCTTGTGGGCTTCCAGTATGTCTCAAGGGCCGAAATATAACATGTATAGGATGTATGTTTTAACCTGTTGTGACTGAATTTACTCTTGTATATTATATGTTGTTATTGCATGTTTTTTTATATAATTAGCTCACCCTTACTTGTTTATGTTGTGCCTTGTTTGTGTATGTCTTTCTTTTGCGATGATCATCCACTTAGATGGGAGCAAATGTCGAGGAGGTGCCCCTGGAATAGGCATTAGAGGAAGATGACACCGTAGCCTAGTCTCCTTAGGCTTCTTGGTCTTTTATGTTATTTTAAAATACTTTAGTACTCCAAGTTTTTAATTCTTAGCTTTTAAAGGATGACTGTAATCCTATTACTCTGTTGTACTTAAAGTTTAAAAATTATGGCGATGTTGGATGACTGTAAGCTTAATACTTCACTTACAAAGTCCTTAACTGCTTTATGATATAACCTATGGTGACGTCTTTATTTATATACATGTATGCTATATATTTGGGACGTCACATAAAGTACCTCGAGATATAAGTAAATTTGATAGATATCAAATAGTTTAAATAGTTGACAAAAAATAGAAAATAAAAATGTGTAGTAAAATAATTGTTGTTTAAATAAAACGAAACTAAAAAATGAATTTTTTTTTGTTATATTATCTAATAAGTTAGGACTTACATTATTAAACACTTAAAATTAATAATGAGACACTCTCACATGACAAGAAATAAGTAAAAATAAAAAAAGAAACATAACCGATATATATCTTAAAAATTATTTAATTTATTGAAATAAATGTTCAAATGTCGAATGAAATCACGTAAAAAAAAAGTGTAGCTGAGATTGTGACGAGAGATGAACTATTTTTAAGATATGAGTAACTTGGTGGGTATTATTAACGAGTCGATAAATTGAAAAACAAAATTGTGTAGTTAAAAATATTTTTTAATATATTTTATATTGTAATTTTTAATAAAGTTTAGTTCATAAAGAAAATGTTAAAAAATATGTTGGTAGCTCTCTTCTTTTAACTATGTTTTTTGCTTAATCTTAAAAGATGTATTTTTAAATAATTAGTGATTGGTAAGTTTAGTCACACTAAAAAAAATGTTTTAAGATGAACTTATTACACGCATTTGTATGACAGAAATTAATTGTTAATATGTAACACAGCTTATTAAATTTGAAGTCTTATAATACAAGTTGAATATCACTTACTTTATTTTCAGTCATATTACCAAATCTTTTAGTTCAATGGTAATTTTTTTTAAAATGGTGGATTCTAGTCATTGGTAGAAAACACATCAGCATCTTCCATTATTAACTTTGTTTTATGCGAAATTATATTTAAAGTACAAGGTTCCATGTACAATTTTTTAATGTTGAGTCTAAAATGAACCTTTTGGAGCTAAATCCAAGAAAAAACATTTTGTTTTCTTCCCGTGTTGCATTAATGCATTCAAAAGGTTCAAAAACTTCAAACCCCCATACGACAAAAGAAGGAAAAACAAATTGCTTTTAGGTATTTGTTGCATTTTAAACCTTCAATTTTAGCTAACTAGATTTGATATATATATTTAGATTATGTTTAATGATTTGGTAAGAAATAATTTTAGGATAAAATCTCAAATAGATTCTTATTTATTGGTTTCTTCAATTGAGAAATTAATTTTGAAAAATTGAAATAAATAAAGTCTTGTGGTTAAATTGGATAAACGTTGTTAAGTTAGCATATATATGACATGTTGACGGTAGTATTTTATTTTAAATGACGTAGTAAGGGTTTATATTTCCATGAATTTTAGTTTTTCTATAATTAAAGAAATTGAGAAAAGTTAATTAAATTAAATTGTTTCTGAAAATTAGGGATTAGGGATTTTGTTTGTTTTAATTACACTCAGTTCTTTTGTTCAAATTAAGATTTGTAAAAAGGAATTAGAAGAAAATGAGTGCTTTTTAAATTAAGATTCCTTTAGAATCGGAGTTCGTCTTTCTCGCCACCGATCTATCATAGAGAGAAACTAGAGTTAGAAAGAGACGGAGAAAGAGAAATAACGTAACTAGGGTTTTTATTTACGATCCTCGCCAAACTCCATTAAACCAAGTTCGCGTTTTCACCACGAATCCTTCATCGTCATCACGCAGCACTGCCTCGACATACCTACAACCATATTTGTTACCCAGAAAACCCAAAACATAATAAACCCAGAATCGCGCCAGCCTCCAAAATCGTGATTATCTTTTTCGTGCTTCATGGACGCAACCTGCAAGGAATTCAGAACACCTAAATTAGAAACCCTAAATGTGAGCCTTCATTGCGCCATCAACATTTGCATCCTCTTTAACGCAAAAGAACGATGAGCTTGGAAAGTGAGTCACGTCTTCTCCTCCAACAATTTTGTGAAACTTTTATCAGTCCATTCATTTCTCACTTTTAAACTAAATAATTTCAAAGTTGTTGACAAGTATGTAAAGTCGAAGCATCCTAGATAAAACTCTTTCTTTGAATCATTCTTAACAGAATCATATAAATGAGATCTTCCAAAATTTTCTTCACCATCATGTACCGTGTCATCTAAATGATCATTCATTCATTCGCCCACATAATTTGTTCCTCGTGACATTATATGCTAATGTAGTACTTCTCCATGCCAATGAAAAAAGGAACAAAATATGTCTTGTTCACAGAGCTTGAGTGTTTTTGAACACATTGCAAGAACTCAGAAACTTTCCTTTCATATTGTTCATTGATGCAATGCTCATCCATCTAGCTTCGATCTATACTATGTTTAAAAATTTAATCAAAAATAAAATGTCAAAAAAATTGTCTAACTTAAAAACAATTCAAGAATCATGACACATACAAGAATCAAGACATTGCAATGTATATCGAAACCAAGAAACTAACCTTGTTTAAGAGGAGTTGTTGCCAACAATGGAGAATGGAGAACTTGTTGTTGTCGTGGTTCGAAGGGGTGAAGATTCAATGTTGCACAAAAACACAAAATCAATCAGACAACAAAAAAAGAAATTAACCAGGGTAGTATATTACCCAAAACTGACATTTGTTCTTCCTTGCACTCATTAATGAAATTGTTGGTTCACCTCGAAGTAGTGGAGTTTTAACTCACGTTCAAAACGTTGATGCTAAACGAAAAAACGATATCAATCACTCAAAATTGAAGAAAAATCTTAACCAAGATAGCTAAAACACATACATTAGAGTTAAGTTACACGAAAGTAACATTTGTTCTTCCTCGCATTCGTCAACAAAGTTGTTGGTTTAAGTAGCAGAGAAAGCGTAAAGAAACAGTATGGTTGGCACTGTTTTACAAATTTTTATAGACCATATGATGTCGGAGCATGTAGACTTTGATGTCTTATACTCCTTTGATGTTTGTTTCTAGGTTATTTGATGTATTACATAGCTAAATTTTCACTTTCGTGCCTAACATTTTAATGAATTTACCACATTTAGTCATTGGATCACTAACCACCGATGTCTAAATTAGTACTTTAGCAACTCAAATGTCTTTTCAGTTCGGTTTTAAATAAATGCAACACAAACATATGACATTAAAGTGAGGAATTTTGACATCAAAGGGGTATATGACGTCACAGGGTTATGTATTCGACATCTAGAAGGCATTTTTTATTTATAATAATGCTACTAGTTATTTTTTACGTTGGTTGTTTTGTAGTCAGACATTGAATGTGTGACATTAAAGATGTATTTTGGACTAATAGTATAATTGCTATTTAACTTTTCATATAATTTTTTTTCTTGAATATCTAGTTTAAGTTGCTTTTGAAACATAATTCATGATAAATAAGATAATTGTATACATTATAGAACAATTAATGGACCATGTTTATTTGGTTTATCCATTTTGTCATACATTCCCATGACGTAAGTATGCAATATGAGAAGTAGCTTTCTTATTATATAATTGATTTATGGTATAAAAAGTAGGTTTCATTAGTGCAGTAAAGGGAAACAACAACGATTACTTTCGCCTATAGGCAGTGGTTCTGCAACAAAGACATATACAGGTGCGACAAAAATGGGTCGGATTTTCCCTTAATTCTTAGGTAATGAGGCATTAGGGTGTTTTTTTTTCAGACTTTAGGCCTTGGTTTATATTGAATTGAACAGTTCTCACTCTCGCCGAATGGTTCTCTCCCTCACCGAGCTCTAGCCGCGTCATCGCCATTCTTTTGTTGTCATCACAGTGCCCTTGTCGTGCCCTCACCTCACCATCAAGTGCCCTTGTCGCGCCTTCGCCTCACCACAGTCGCCTCTCCCAAGTTGGTTGTCTACGAGAAAGGAAGAAGAAAGAAGCTTAAAGCAAGTTTGTTGAGGAAGTCTTAAAAATGGTACAGAAAAGGTTAGGAATAAAACCGCTCGAGATAAATGGCAGAGAGAGATTGGAAATAGAACCTTTGAATAGGGTTTGTTGAGAGAAACCAACAATAGGAAAAAAAAATTGGTGTTTCCCCTCTCTGCAATACCAACCTAGAACTAGTGAGAAAGGGGGAAGAAGATAAATGGCAGAAATAATAGATTGGGAGTAGAACCAAACACCACCACTCCTGTAGAGAATCAATCAAACAAAAAACAACTTAATCGAAATCAGTAATAGGGGAGGGAAGGAAGCTTCCTCCTTTGCCACGAATTAGAACAGAGAGAAGAAGAGGAACAAGGACCCTAGGTTGGAGAGAATAACTTCTTTAGACCATGCGTGAGAAAATGTGTTCGCATTTTTTGAATTTGAACTTACGTAGGGGCTATTACCTCAGTTAAGTAAAAGACCAAGACCGAACCGTCCGGTTACCTAGGCTGAACGGTCCTATAAGCCTTGGTTCACGCCTAAACCGAGGCATATTAATGCCTTGGAACATTTAGTTCCAGAGAAGGTCACCTGTCTGACAGGACATACCGTTTTGGTTCATAGCAGAACCGAAGTTTAACGGTCTTATTGCCTTTGTCCCCAAACAACTAAGGCAGTATTAGTGGACAAAATGAACTTGGAATGTTCAGTTACTGCCTCGGTTCATAGCAGAACCGAAACCGAACGATTCTATTGCCTTTGTCCCCAGGCAATCGAGGCATATTAGTGTTAGGAATGTTCGGTTACTACCTCGATTCATAGCAAAACCAAAACTAAACAGTCATATTGCCCCTGTCCTTAGACAACTGAGGCATATTAGTCCTTGGAACATTCGATTACTGTCTCAGTTTATAGTAAAACCGAAGTCGAACGATCCTATTGTCTTTGTCCCCAAATAACTGAGCCTATAAATTTTCCACAACTATGAAAGTGCCATCACATTTTTATATTCTTCGATTTTTACAAAACAAAAATCACTAGTGCAAAAACTTTGTTTAAGGTCACCCCTTAGACGTCAGTTTCGTGAAAATCCGATGTTTATTACTGCACGGTGGCATTATCGTAAATAAATTGCAAAACTAGACGTCAATTTCGATGTCAGGCAACGTCTATGACATCATAGACGTTGCACCTGCCGCAAACTGACGTTCAATTGCCTGAGGTATGTGATAAGACAGTCCATTAACGTCGGTGTTTCAGGGGACCGACGTCTACTAGGTTGCAATTAATGCTGCCCATCAAATTCCCAGGAGCTTAGACGTCGGCTAGCAAGGGCACCGACGTCTACGTCACTGACAGGAAATCAAACGTCAATCGGTTCAGCTTTAGACGTCGAATAGACGTCGGATCCCGTGAAAAAGCAACGTCGATTGGGCTACAATTAATGTTGTTCACCTAATGCCCTAGGCAATTAGACGTCACGTAGTCAATTGCCGACGTCTAAGGCCTGTCTGGAAGGCGGGAAGACAAAAATTCTTCAATGTAGACGTCAGTTCTGAGGGGCACCGACGTCTACGTTCCTGTATTTTCACCAAATTCGAGGGTTTAAGATGTCGGCTGTGAGGGGCACTAACGTGAACTACCCTGACAGGAAACCAAAACGTTAATCTTTTCAGCTTCCTAGACGTCGGTTTCTGGAGCAACCGACGCCCCATTTCATTTTAAATAGACCGCGGACTCTTCTCATCATTCAGTTTTTGGTCGCGTCTTCATCTCTTCTCCTTTTTCTCTGCTTCTCCTCTTCTTTTACTCGCTTGCGCACCTCTACTTTTTATCTCTTGCGGCATTGCATTGTCGTTTCTCATAACGTCATTGTCTTCGTCCTCTCCTTTTTCTCTCTTGCATCCCAGGTGCGTGGTTTTTTTTTATGCTTACTGTTTAAACTTTCTTTAGTTTTTTATCGATTATCTTGTCGTTCAACTGATTAAAATTTGCTTTCTTTGTGTTGTGTTTTAGTGTAGTTTTGATCCTCTCTTTGGGTAACATAGTGCAACATTCTCCCTTTGCTGGTTTCCTCACAAGAAGAGTGGCGATCTTTTGAGTTTTCTAGTTCTTCCGACCCAAAATGGAACTTGGGTCCTTCTCTACTTCTAGACACCGTAATTTTTTTCTATTGCGGTTAAATAATGGGAAGTAGTCATGGACCCAGGTTCGGTTTTGGGTTGAAAGCACTAGAAGATTCAAAAGACGCAAGCTTTTTTTGTGGGAAAACTAGCGAGAGGAGAGTGTTACACAATGCTACCGAAAGCCTGAATCAAAACTGCATTAAAACACAAAATTGTTGTTAGACGTCGGTTAAAGCCATGTCCGACGTCTATAACAACATAGACGTTGGTTAGTGTCATTTTAAACCTCTTTATATATTCATGTTGACATCGGTTTAATCAAGGTGGACGTCTATATAGAGTAATTAGACGTCGGTGTGAGTATAAGCAGACATCTATATAGACATCGGTGGATATTGTTAACCGACGTTTTTATGGACGTCGGTTCTGAGGAATTGCGACGTCCCATAGACGTTACCCGTATAGAAGTTGGATGTGAAAGTGATGTTAAAAGCCCAAATTAATCGACGTTAAACAGCGTTTTTGCACTAGTGAATGTATGATAAGGTAGAAAAATATAGCCTATCAAACCTCGGTATTAAGCCATTCTTTCAAATTTAAATTAATATGTTATGATAAGAAGTAAATTTTATTTTTCATTCAATTCTACAAAATTTAGTTATAAAATAAAATTTATATTTATTTATATAATACGAATTGATATTATATTTAATCTATATAAATTTTTTAATATTTTATAAAATAGTAACAAAAAAAGTAAAATAAATTATATATGTTTTTTGATCTCTACCTAATCTCTTTAATGGAGACACATAGAAAGAATCTACATAGTCATAAATAGTAAAAGGAAGAAAAGAAGACAAACATGATAGATACACATATTCAGAACCTAGGATCCTAAACAACTTGCATGCACGTAAGATAGAGCATGGGAGCTAGAAGATAAGATCTAAATAATGAAAAAAGATGAAAAAGTATACATAAAAGGCAGAAACATGTGGCTATACATGTGTGACAATATAAAGCCTATTAATCTAAGCTAGTAGATGTTCAGAGCATGCAGATATAAATAACCAAACTATAATAATAAATGAAGAAATGAAATCCGTGTACCATTGCTAGCTTTCAATCTACCACCAAAATACCATATATCATATCATTTTGGATACGGGGATCTATAGGAACAGCTAATTGGATTCACTAGGTACAAAATCTACTTTTTAAATTATATCCACGTACTCCCAGGGTGGAATATATGTTGTTTTTTTATTATGAAATTATTATTATTTTTATATTTTATATTGATTTTAAGTATAACTGATTTATAAAGTTTTTTTTTTATTATAAAATTACATTCACATTCACTTTCTTTTTCTATATTCATTTCATTAATAACTTACATAAAAAATCTTACAATATTTATAGAATTATCTCTATTTCCTTGTTAAAATTTCAAAATTTACTTATAAGTATTTTAACTCTTTTGTTGATATACTATTAATTAGTTTTCTCTTACAATGTGTTTACTTTGAGGAAGAGGATTTAAGGGAGAGAAAGTAAATGGATTTGATAATAAATTGTGTGTTGTTTTATAAAAGAAACACAAACAAGTACACTTGATGTTCCACCCTAATTGGGTCAAAGTCATCCAAATAGCAAACCTTTGACTGACAAAAGAAAGTGGTGTTGTGATTTCACTTTCCCTCATTTTATATAATTATTTTATCAACCAAGTTATTTAAAAGGAAAGGGTTTAAATTGAAATTGTAATGAGGAGCATGAGACTTTAGAATCAAAGAGACATATATAATACAAGTTATATATAAAATTAATTTACATATAATATATTCAATTCAAAATCATAAATAAAAAACGAGACAAAAGAATTCTTAAGATATATTATAGTGTATCATGATCCTATCAATCATTGATAAGAATTTGAATGAGAGTTTGGTAATGGAAGAAAGCATAAAAAAAAAAGCAATTTGATGCATGCATGGACATGGAAAGAGGAGGTGTAGAAGAGATAAAATAAAATAATAAAAAAAAAAAAAAAACACGTGAAGGGAATTTACAAGGGGAATATATGCTGCGACACTGAACACATGAACGTAGTGTAGTTGTTAGCCATAGTTGATTCTGGCACGTTGATGCTAACAAGTCCTCATGTATTGAAAAGGGTCCCCCACTCTGTTTTTTTCCCATATCTCAAAGTAAGTAAGTTGTCCCTTCTTTCATAGATATATTTTATAATTTTATAATTTTATAATTTTAAATAAATTTTGATTAATGATTAAAAGATGTATGACGTATTATATTTTTGGGAAACGAGCTTTTTTGTTGACTCCCTCTCAGGCTTCTGCAAAACTATATAGGTAATCCATACAGTCACATCAACGTAATTGTTATGATTAAAACATCACACTTCCTCTGTGCCATAAGGACGCACGACTCGTTATACACACCAATCTATATCATCGTCATTTTTCACTTTTCAAAACTCATCACCATCCATTCCTACCATCATCAATGTTAATTTATTTTAATAAAAAATTTATTATTTGTTAATTATATCATATGATAGAATATACACGTTATATACCAACATTAAACCATTTAAAGAAAATGTAAAAAAAATCACTATTTGATATTATATATATATATTGGGAAACTTTCATTCTTTCTCGTAATTTCATGAATAGATTGTACTCTTCAAAGATAAATAAGAGTGACAAATTGAGGTTTCCGCGTGTGCAGATGAGAGGAAAAACATATATAAAATGCTGAAGTTGGATTTGTGGGATGGAGAGATTTTTCATCACCACAAAAATGAAGAGATCTCGAGGAATTATTGGTAAAAAGTCACGTGTATCTTTAATTTATTATATAATTCCATATGTGTATATGAGCTTAATATAGATAATCGATTCGCAGAAGGACAAAACTGATTCCAAGTTAATATTAAGATTTAAACTCTTTTTTGGTTCCTAAGTTAAGTTTTGATGTTCAGTTTAGTCTTCACTTTTAAAAATGTCAACCTTTAGTCTCTAAGATATGAAAAATGTATCAAATCAGTTCTCATGACAATACTTAATGAACGATAAATCACAAGTTTCCATACCTAGGTATCCAATATTTTGTGATCTGTTAACGGAAAGTGTTATGAACAACAAATCACTTAATGAAAAACTTGTGATTTGTTAACGAATAGGACTGATTTGATACATTTTTCATATCATGGGGACTAAAGGTTGACATTTTTAAAAGCGGAGACTAAACTGAACATCAGAACTTAACTTAGGAACCAAAAAAGGGTTTAAACCTAATATTAAAAAGACATGAAGACAAGTTTTTGAATAGTTGCAGAGATTCCCTGAGTTGATGAGGACGAATAAGGAGCTGATGGCATGAAAAAGAAATGGTTAAGTGGAATGGGCGTTTATCCAGGGTGAAGAATGTTGAAAGTCCCACATCGACTAGAAATAAGGCCAATTTAGTGTATATAAGTGGGTGAAATCTCATCCTACAAACCGGTTTTGTGGGGTTGAATTAGACTTAAAGTCCACTTCTAACATGGTATCAGAGTCATCTTTAAAAGCCTATCCTCGCGATATTTGTTGTTTGTTAGACATGATGGTATTTAGTTCCTTCTGTACAAAGCTGTGGAGGTGGAGATGGCCTGAAGTGTGATGTAGGAGAAGGCCATGCCGAAGTGGGTGTAGCCAGTACAGGCCTAGACCTTGCCTAAATTTACACATACCATAAATCGATAAATGTTTTTGAGAATACTAAATTTACACCAAACACAAAAAATTATAAGAAATATCGGTTTTTATTTTAGTAATTAGTTTTTGTCTAACAATTGTAATAACATCTTAAAAAAAAACTCCTAATTTGGTGATTATGTATATTGGTTTTAAATAAAAATGAATATTTATGTCTTGATTAACTATAATAAAGAGAATTGAAACTGATGTTAATTAGTAAAAGAGTTTAAATAATACGAACTTTTGTAGTTTATATAGTAGGTGAGTAAGTATGATTTTTTTTATTATTATTTGAAAGTTTGTACAAGTAAATTGGATTTATAACACATATTACCATCAATGAAGTAGAACTAAATCTAGATACGTTAAGATTTTAAGTTTTAGTTATTCTGAACTGAAAAAAAAAATGATTATAACAATTAAAAATTTTATAATTTTATAATTTGAAATAAATTTTGATTTTGATTAAAAGAATGTATTATATTTTTGGGAGACGAGCTTTTTGTTGACTCCCTCTGAGGCTTCTGCAAAACTATATAGGTAATCCATCCATACAGTCACATCAACCTAATTGTTATGATTACAACATCACACTTCCTCTGTGCCATAAGGACGCACGATTCGTTATACACACTAATCTATATCGTCATCATTTTTCACTTTTCAAAACTCATCCCCATCCATTCCTACCATCATTAACATCTCTTACATTAATTATACATCATCTTTCATATCAAATATACTTTTTATAAATAAAATCAAATATCCACAATATTAATCTAATTCTAGTCAAATGTTAACAAACTTTAATTTATACCCATAAAAGAATTCAGTGAAATGAAACTTTCTTTTATAACAAACTCTCATTCAAAAACTACAATTTAAAGATGCTTTTTATTATTCAATTAGACAACTACTTATTACTACATTAGACAATCCAAATCCTAGTGAATACTCAGAAATTAGACATTTACCAAGACCATCTACCTAATATAATATTAAACAACATAAATAAATAATGTAAACAAAAATTATTCTTTCATAATATATATATATATATATATATATATATATATATATATATTTATTTATTTATTTTGGAAAACATTCTTTTTCAACAAACAAATTGACAATGAAACATGTGACTTTGTCTCACGCATACATAAATTTTTAGCATGTATTACTCTATTGTACGACCTAGGTTCAAAGATCTTAATATCTTATGTATTTGTTTTACTTTCTGTTATCTTCTACTTTTCTCATATTTTCATCCTAGTTATTCAAAACTTTTAATGTATGATATTAAAAGTGGTTTTTAAATCTAATTCAATTTCACAAAATCGATTTCTAAAGTATGGTTTGCATCCCACTTATATATTATAATTTGACATTTTTTTTAGTCGATATGGAACTTCCAACACACCTCCTTCATGCTGAGATATAGACATCTCAAACGTGTTTAGAGATGAGAATAATGCAATTAATCACACAAACTACGAGGCTTTACCTACTACATCACACGTACTAACTTGGACCCTAATTAGCGTACTACGGTATTCTACGCTACGTATTTATTTATGTCAAAATAATAATTACTATTATTATAAGAATATATAATTATATATAGTATTAACTGGTGTTATGAACAAGTTTGACAAAATTAATTCGATTATTAAAATGAAATTTTATACAAATTAGAATCTTATGTTTTCATTTATTCCTAGAACGTAATGTCATTATAACTTTTATTTAATTTTCTCGATTAATGTTGATTTTGATAATGCATGGATTTACACAAAAAACAAAAAATTATAAGAAATAGGAGTTTCTGTTTTACTAATTAGTTTATATTTTTGACATTTTTTCCAATAATAATAATAACATCTTTAAAAAAAACCCCTTTGTTGATTATGTATATTGATTTCAAATAAATTGAGTATATGTATACAGGTAATCATGTAATAAGTAGTTGTTTATGTTTTGCAATATAGTATAATATAAGTTTGGATTACTAATTTCCTTCAAATAGAGCTTGATTAACTATAATAACTAGCATTAAAACTGATGTTAATTAGTGAAAGAGTTTAATGAGTTTAAATAATATGAACTTTTGTAGTTTATTTAGTAGGTGTGTAAGTATGAATTTTTTATTATTTAAAAGTTTGTATAAGTAAATTGGATTTAGAACATAGATTACCATCAATAAAGTAGAACCAAATCTAGATATACGTTTAAGTCTTCTGATTTTAAGCATTAAATTATATAGCTATAAATATTGTAGATTACTGAATTGTTTGTCATGCTAGAGTAGACCATGAAAATAAAAAGAAATGAATAATTTTATAATAATAATAATAAAATAAAAGAAAGAATTATAAAGAAGTGACGATGTATGTTAGAGTTGAAATAAGAAAAGTAAAGTGAAGGTGATGAATTAATGCAGTAAAAAGGAAAAAGGTTGATCTGGGAGTGTTCCGAGAATTAGCAAGAGTTGGAAAAAGTGTTGTTGACGTTGGTGACGATGATGATGATGATCATCATCATCACTCAATTTAATTCTTTCATCTTCCATAACTGACTCCTCTTGCTTTTCCTTGTTTCTGCCATTTCAGGCATGCATGCATGCATGCCACCTTTCTTAATGGGAGCATCCTTCAATTCCCATAAACATTTTTTTTTCTTCTAAACCATCAACATTTATGAGTTTTGTCCAAGAACTTCACCTAATTCACTCACAACATTTATTTACAAATCTTAGTAAATTTATAAATTTTTTATAATTCACATATATAAATAAATTTCACTCTCATGATCATGTGTTTAATTAGTTTTAAAAATAAAAAACTTAAATATTTTTTCAAACAAAAAAATGATAAATATTTTCTTATAAAATTAAAATTAAATTTTAATAAAATAAAATTAGGTAAGTGGGTGGTGGGCCAACCTGATCCATCACAGATTCAACTTGGATGATCAGGATTTAAATAAGTCAAATTGAAATCTGACCAGCATAAAAAGGGTGTTGCTCCCTCCACCTCCCAAATGTTCCCCCACCTTCGCACTATTTTCATTTATTTCAAAAATATTCTACACCTCCTCACTATTTTTTTTTATTCCAAAAATACCCCACATCTCTCCACTCTCATTAAGTATCTTTCTCTTTCTCTCTCTGCATTAATGAAACATTTACATGACTCATTAATGACTCAGATTTGAACTTGTGATATATTCCCTTAAAATAAGTTTGATTCAATCCTATTTTTGTTGTTCAATATATTTTTTTTCTTCAAATTACTTAATAAATGGTAAAATTTTATTCTAAATTTCTAGAAAAATGTTTATATATATATATATATATATATATATATATATATATATATATATATATATATATATATATATATATATATGTGTGTGTGTGTGTGTGTGTGTTTTTTTTTTTTTTTTACACTTAATATCTATAATTTTCAATATTATATTATGTTTTAACTTACCGACATGTTCAACTCAAATAACTTAAATAAAATATTTAATTTATTAGATAAATAATATAAAAATATTATTAAATACTTAAAATATAAAAGAAAAATTATTTGTTAAAAATTTGGAATTTATTTAGTTTTTTTTCATTATAAAGTTAGTATATAATAATAATAATATATTATTATTTACTATTAATATAAAATGGAAGTGGTAGAAACACTAATATTGAAGTTTCCTCTGCATTTTATATTTTGCAATATATCACAAATTCAAATCTGAACCATATTAATGTAAAGAGAGAAAAAAAAATTGTTAAGGATAGTGGAGAGGTATAGGGTATTTTTGGAATAAAAGAAAATAGTGAGAAAGTGTAGAATATTTTTGAAATAAATGAAAATAGTGGGGAGGTGGAGGAACACTTGGGGAGATGGAGGAAACAACACCTCATAAAAAAATATAATTTTTTCAAACCCAAGTCGATCCAAACTAGTGATAAGTTGGGTTAATCCATCCCATTTTGACAGCTCTAATTTTTGGATTGAATTTTTATTATTTCTTTAATCTATTAAGTATTTAATATTTTTATATTTGTTTAATTTTGTTTTAACTGAATGATGTTATTCTTATCTTGTTTCGTTGATTATTTTTATATGATTAATATAAAATGACATTATGATCAAAATAAAATAAGAAATTACTTTTATTATTTTTATTGAAAATGAACAAAGAATAGTGATAAAGATAGTTCATTAGTCCTTATAGATAATAAGGTGAAAGACATTGAAAAGTATTACGACTTGTTACCCAGCACGTTTTAAAAGTTATTAAAAGTTAAATTGACTTTATTTAATAAATTAGTAAAGTTTGGTTTTTTCTTGTAAATTATTTTCTTTTTTGGTTTCTTTAAATTTTCAAAATATCATTTTTATTTTTTAATATTATATAACTCTAATTAATTATTTATATGTTTTGAATAAAAGGATAAATAATCATTTTAAGAGAAGAATATTAATACTATTATTTAATGTGGGTATGACTACTTCGAAAGAAATTCTTGAGATTGGTAACCTAAATGTTATTCATCTTCTTTTTTTTTTAAATAAATATCATAGAATAAAATAATAATTTATATTTTTAAAGAGTTAACTTTGAAGAGAAATATTTTAGGGACTATCACCAAAATTTACATATTTCATATGGAGCAAAGAAGTAGTGATTTCGAATTTTATAAGGATGAAAAAGAAAGAAAACTTTTCATAGGCACTAAACTCAAAAACTCTTTAATTTTATAAATAAAAAAAATTATTAAGCCTTTTTCTGAAATTCTATTAATATAAATTAATTTAAAATTCATTTTAATTTCAATATTAACTATTCCACCATTAAAATAGACCCATAGATTAGAAGGTTAAAGAGTGACAATCCAATTCCACACTGTTTGCACTTCTTTATCTTCTAAACGCAGGCAGCTTCTTCTTGCACCTCCGCAAATTTTACCCTACACCCTTATATAAAGAGAATTCTGTTTATGCCCTTTTTACTGTGTAATTCAAAAGTAAAAGATAACTTTTGTATTCTGTTTTTGACCCATTAGTTGTTGTCTTGAATATACTTTTTATTTGTATTTTAAATTAATTTATAATTACAGTTGTCTAATATTTTTTCTAATTAATCTAGTATCATCATCTTTTAATTGTTAAAATTATTTTTAATTATTATTATAATTATTTCTTTTCATACGCATTTCTACCAAAAATTTTAAATTCTCGTTTTTATCAACAAAACATGGATGATCTAAATTTATTAATTTGCTTTAAATTTCCCTAATCAGAAGTCATCAATAAAAAAGTATAACAAAATAGTTATGTGAATTTTCAATCTGTCTGATTGAACCTTTTAGAGATTTAATTATGCAAATCTTTTTTATTGATATAATTTGAGATAATATCTTTTAGAATCTTCCTAATTAGAGAAAACAGATACATAATTTTTTATTTTATTTTATTTTTTCAAGATTTTTAGTTTTTTTATTTTCCTTTTTAGGAGAATTAGATTATTATAAATAAAGAGTATCAGAATATATTTTTTATGATTTGAATAATAAATCAGTATTATTTTTCACATTTATTTTTCATTTCAGCATCAATGCAGCTATCTTTTTGTTTACTAATGTACTAAATAATAAGTAATTTGTTATCTGTAATGTAACTGAAGTTGATCAATTAGTTTAACATGATATGTTGAGAGATTAAAATGGTGGCTTACCTAAAAGGACAACTTAGGATTTGAAACAATGTACATGTTTTATTTTTCAAACTAAAATGTTTTAAAATTTGAATACAAATGGGCCAATCTACATACTATGACAGAATCTTACAAATGAATTGCAAAATTCAGTTCAGCCATATCCAGAATGCTTCAAATGGATGCATAAAACCTCTAGAGTGATTTCATCTTTTTTGGAAGTTGAATACTTTGATTCCAAAGGCAAAGATGAGTGCAAACAAAAGGGAGAAACCAGCCACTACAATTGCAACCACTCCAAGAAAATCATGTTCAAACCCAAAATAACTCTTCACAAATTCTTCAACCCTTTGGCCATTCTCAAGCTTCTGCATGTCATCTCCATATTGGGATGCCACCAATCCATACAAGGTCCATGCAACAGGGCAAATCCAATAGTACCATTTCCACCATATTGGTATTCTCTGCATTATAGTTTTGATCCTATAATGAGTTTCATGTTATGTAAAAAATGTTACGTAAGTTGTAAAATTTGATCAAAATGCATAAAATTATATCCATTTTTTTTTAAATTGTCATCATCAAAGCAATGGAATATCACTTGTTCTGTTGTTATAACCAATATTCCTGGTGCACTAAATAACTAACATATACCTATCAACTATCTTGATAAATATCAGAGTTAGAGGGAAAGTTGTAACAAACCGATAAAGGAATGATGAAGCCTGAGAAAAGGCACCATACTGCATAGAATGAGGTGGACAATATACCAGCAATGTGTGGATTAGGAGTTATGGCCATGGTCATCATACCATAGAAAGTATAGTATAAGAAACTGAAGTAGGTGTAATAGAGGTTCCAAAACACCTTTGGTGCTGTCCATTCAAATCCCATCATGGCATATACTATGATACCATATATCAGAGCCTGAGCCAATATGTGAGGAAGCTCTATAATAACCTGCCATTGATCATATACAAATTGTGTCATGATGTGTACCACAAATTGTGTCAAGTCAGAAAGTATGATCTACTTTAGATTTAAAGTAAGTTTACATGTTACTTTAATTCAAAGTTAAACATATAATTTACTTTCTATCAGATTCTCAATTTAGTTTTTATAAGTAAAAACTTATCACATCAGTTATTATGAACTCATTCTGCGTGTTGGAGTTAACACCTTGCTTATTTTTAATGTGTTCTTTTAATTTGTTTCTTATATGTGTGATGCTTTTTAATTTAATTTCTTTATGTAAAGACCAAACTAAGAATGTGTTACATGTGTATGAACTAAATTAATGTTGAAAAATCTATGTGTGGGTCTAAGTTTTATGTTGAGTAAAGAGAGTAAAATTGAACAACATACAAGGAAGAAGACTATAATATCATTGTCTTAAGATTTTAGGTTATTAGTGGTGTCAATCCCTTATGTACGATCTAGGTTCATATTTCATTGTTTTTGTGTTTTCCAAGTCATCCTCTATCGAAAAATCTAAAAGTGGTATTAGAGTCGATGATTACTTTTGATAATACCATAAGAAAGAGACTTATAAATTCATTACCTTAAGGTTTTAGACTGATATCTTATATGTGGAATGGGCTCATGTCTCAAAGTTTTAGATTTGAGGCAGTATCAATATCTTATGTGTAGGTTAGGCTTAGGTGTCATTGGTATTATGTCACTCTGGTTATCCTTCCTCTTGAAAGACTCATCAATTAAGAATGTGAAAGTTGTCATGGTTAATTAAGACTATTTATTATTTTGAGAGATTGTGATATAATACCTGTGAAATAGCATATGGTAAAGCTGAATACATTCCTGCAGCTCTCTCTCTGTAGAAGACTGTTCTCTCAATTGCTACTATAGGCTGCACTGAGGCACCATTCACAACCCCAATGAAGGTAACAGCAGCATACATTGAACCCATTGCATCAAAAAGATCTTGCTCCTTTCTCCTGCAAATTTTTATTTCAACAAATTTTTCTTTTGAAATTCATTTTCACTCTCTAGTTTTACATTTAGTAGGAATAGAACGAATCAATAATAGTTAATTAGTTTTTGAAAGTACTACTCTGCATTTCTTGGCATCAATTTAAAAGGGGTCTACAAAGAACAAAAGTTAACTAGTTTTGGATATTATCTTTCTCAAACTCGATTCAAAATCAATCGTGAACACCCATGTGAGATCTTTGAACCAATATTATATCAGAATTAAACTACTTAGTCATTGTGATGTGCTTTTCGTTTTCCAAATACCTTTTGAAACCAACGTTCCAAAATATCACCCCAAACAATAAGCCTGAAGTTGTGGTAAATAGGAGTCTAACTGCAGTATATGATGTGTTCCGCCAATATGACAAATGTTGCTTCCATAGGCACGCTATGAGTTGTGCCATGAAACTCTGTGAATGCTGACTATGAAAGTATAGATCTCTTGAACCTTGACATGGTACACTGAGCTCCTGAATCAGTTGTTTGTTTCTCCTGATTAACAAATGGGAAGCATCAGTACCTATTCATGATCTGTCAGAACTTTTTGCATTGACATCCTAAGCCGAGGAATATGTAACTTTTAAAAGGACAATTTGGTTGCAGAAAACGATTTTGTTTTTATTTCCTGTCTTCACAATCACTGACAAACGTGTCACTTATTGTAAGGAGACAGTGAAAACAAGACCAGCATGTTTCTTGTACAAAACCTTAGATTCAAAGAAGTTAAAATAAGATGACATTTTGTAATAATTTGAGAGAAAAAAAAAACCCTTATGTTTTCATCAGTATGGAACAATGGATTATGAAGCTTTGGCTCAAGACATCTAAAGAAACAAAATTATTGCTTATTTCCACCCAAATATTTGTTGTTCATATACTTGTTATCAGTTATAGTGGTGCAACTAAGGAGTCTAACCTGTGTAGCTCTGAATTTTTGTACACATCTGTGAAGTCAATCTTAAGACTCGCCTCTTTTGCTGCTGATGTGACTTCCAACATCCAAGTTGCTGGATTATAACCATCTTTGATCTGAGGCACTCCTTGAACAGCCTATAGTAATCAATTTGTGAATATGTTTATGTTATAGAAGCAACTAGTATGCTCAATCTCATTTACACTAAAAGGTATACTACTCGTTCATGTGTCTGACATGTAACGGACACCGACACACATACCTACATACGACATGTATCAGTTTAGTGAACAATTTAAAAGACTTTTTTTGTTATCTCTGACATAATTTTGACATGACTCCAACATAATAAGGATAATTACATTGACTTTCTATAAGCTCATAAACTTATAGTATAAGTATCTATTATGATTATAGAAATAAGAAAGAAATCCTATATGATCACAGATATGCTAAATAATATGTCTTATTGAGAATGTTTTTATTAAATCTCCTATCATGTCTTTATAATGTGAAATTTTTTAAAGTTTTGTCTTTAAAAGTTTACATATTGAAATTATTGACATGGACTCACCTCAAAGTACTGGATCAGATGGCAAGAGTTTCTGCCAATTGGACCAGAATATATCTGCTCCCCTCCCAATTTCAGAAGTAACAGCTGCAAAGGTGGATAATAAAAAGTACTTAATTCTTATTTCATATATGTAACATGGTAAGAACCTTTGAAGAATCAAATCACATTTAGAATGCAATTGATCCAAAAAGTAAGGCTTCTTACTTCATCAAAGGCGTCAAATATATCAATGCTTGGCTGGTGGATGGTGCAGACCACAGTTCGACCTGTGTCAACAGTGTTCCTTACAGTTCTCATCACAATTGCAGCTGCTCTAGCATCAAGGCCTGAGGTTGGCTCATCCATGAAAATTATTGATGGGTTGGCTACAAGTTCAACAGCAATTGTAAGCCTCTTGCGCTGTTCAGTTGACAATCCAGTCTGTCCTGGCAATCCAACAAGTGCTTCTCTTAATGAATTAAGTTCTACAAGTTCCATAACTTCCTCAATGAACATCTGCATAAGTGAAACAAGACCTTCTGTTGTTATTATTGAACAATATTATGATATTTGAATCAGTTTTAAATCATGAAACTCGTGCCTCTTTTGAAAAGAAAATTGTCTTAAAGCTACCTTTCTAGTTTCTTTATCAACTTCTGGAGATAAACGAAGCCATGCTGAGTATAGCAAGGACTCAAAAACTGTAACATTGGGTGAGTGGATATCAAGTTGTTCACAATATCCTGATATGCGAGCAAATGTTTCTTGCTTCTTCGGGTATCCAGATATTGTGATGCTTCCTTCGATGTATCCACTTGTTTTCCTTCCAGATAGAACATCAAGTAGAGTAGTCTTGCCAGCACCACTTACACCCATCAGAGCTGTTAGCACCCCTGGCCTAAAAGCACCATTAATACCTTTCAGAAGTTCAAGACGATTCTCACTGATTCCTTGACTTTTCATTTCCTACAAAAAAGGTTCTGTTTTAGGTCCTCATACAGCCTTACCAGTACTCCTAAAGATATTATGTTCTATTACTATGCTTCTTAAGTTTTACCTGAAAAAGTTTTATCTTAAAAAGTTCAGTTTCAACCTTATACACCCTTATAGGAACTAAAACTTAAGCTTTTTTGTACATTTCTAAATGAGTGTTACCTACAAGGACTAAATGAATAGTTTAACCTCTTAAATGTAACTAATTACGTATAAAAAGAAAAGTCAATTGAAACATATATCAAACAAAGGTACCTGTGGCATGTCTACAGAATATCTTATCTCGTCAAAAGCCAGGAATAGAGGTTGAAAAGGAAGAACCATGCCTCTCTTTCCACTGTCACTGGCTATGCTCTTTTTACCAAATTCTCCAGAGGATGGTGGACTTGCTTCTTTGTCCATCTTTGTATCTGTTTATAGTCATGTTTTGTTATTTATGGCTTGAATTCCAAACTTCAAGTTACAAGCACAGAACATATAGCTTAGAACTTAAGGACTCACCAGAAGAATTCTTTCTAGTTGGTAACTGAATGAGCTCTTCAGCCATTGAAGCATTTCTCTCAAGCAACTTCTCTTGGGATAGCCCTGCTTGATCTTTTCTGAATGCTAAGCAACACATTCAATTATCAGAATGCATTTGTTATCAGAAAAGAAGTCCAACTAAAAATCACAGCTCAAAGATGGCACTTACGACTGAGATATTGCAAAGCCAGGGTGAAGAGAAAGTTGAAGAGAAAAACATAACCAATCAAAGCTCCAATTCCAATCCAATACCAATACGCTTGTGGGAAAAATCCACGAGATTTCAGTATCAGTACTCCCAATGTTTCACTGGAATTAAGACTAACCTGAAAAATATCTCAGACAATTATCATATATAAATATTATTTTCCTAAGCTCATTCTTCTTCATAGGACTCCTTCACCATTAAAAACAAAGGGTATTCCTTACCTTTCTCCAACTATTCCCAAGAAACTCATTCACAGCTATAGCATTCTGTCCATACATCAATGGTGAGGACCAGTAACCCCACAGAAACCATTTGTGCACATCCTCTGATGCAAAAGATAAAAGTTTTATGATAAGAAACGTTAATTAGATTAGCCAACTTTTAGGTTACACTGCCACTTTCTCACCTCTGGAAATCACAAATCCTCCCAAAACTGTAACTGCAAGCAGTGCAAATGTGCCAGCAGTGTTTGCCACCACAATATCCCTTCCTAGTGCAGCCATCAACCGAAACAGTGCTGATGCCATCTGGTTAATGCAAAAGACTACCAAGTACTGTTTTAGAAGCCTGCAATAAGATTTCTCATTAGATTCCAAAAGTGAGTGAGTAATAGCATAGTAGAAGAGTGAGGACAAATGGTTTAGGCCTTAATTGTTCATTGTTTTCAAAAGCAATTTTCTATTTTCTAAAATTTATTTGTCCCTCGAGCACATGAAAATGTTTATCTTCTAAGGACACATCTGTTTTCTAGAAGATTGTTTCTCGAGTACATGAACAAAACTTTTGGAGAGAAAAAAAAAAGGATGAGAAAATATCTTCCAACTGTTCCTTTTTTGGTTTCCAAAACGCTTGTTTTAGGAAAAAAATTCAAGACTTGATTTGCTAAATAATTTCCAATTGTCTTATTTCTCAAACAAAAATTTAATAAGAGAAACAGACAAGTCCTTAGTTTCTTCTTGCCTGAGAATATTTGGATCAAAGCCAATGGCATAATAAGAGATACATTCCCAGATGGAAACCTCTACAAGGGTTAATGGTATTTTGAGGATCCATGGTGGAAGAGAATAAGCCCATGAAGGATAAAGGAGGTGGTCTCTTTGCTTGTAAAAGACAGGAAGTTTCATGATTGTCATATTCAGTTCTGATATTCCATTGAACATTGCAACAGTGACAGTGAAGAACAGAGCACCCATGTAAGCTTCTGCATCTTCCTTGGTATAGTGACTCATCTTGGTTCGGAGAAATAATGTTGTTGTCAAGATAGCTAAATAAGTAAGCTGAAAAGCCAGAACAAGGCATGCTTAAGGGCACATAAAACACAAATATAAAAGAAGAAAAGGACAGTGTATTTAACCTTTTATTCATGAACAAATAAATTGAACAGCATTTTTGGACTCCAAATATAGCTTGAAATCAGATTATGTAAATGATATCAGTGATTGAATGTTACTCACTTGTGTGGCTTTGAATATGTAGACAAAGGAATTTCGCTTCATAAGCAAAAATTCTCTGCTAGCACAAGCCCTCAACAGCTCTTTCTTGTTAACACCATACTTCTTTGTGCTCAATGCATTTGGATGGCACTTAGATTTGTCAAAAGGATTTTCCATTTCATCTCCAAGTTGCTTACCTATGTGAAATGACTGGAAGGCTTCAGCAAAATCCTTGACAGTGACAAAGCTATACGGTTCATCTTTATGTGCCCAATATTGCCATTGATCTTTCCTTGATGTCACCTATTGCACATGAAGAGAACAAAATTTACTCTATCTATATGAAAGCAAAGGAAATTTTTGAAAAGATTAAGTGAATCAAACTCATACTTCTTGTAAGAAGTCAGCAACTCCTTTTCTTTCAGGACACTTGAAACCCATTGATTCGAAAAACTCGAGTACATTTTCTCTTGGTCCTTGGTACACAATTTGCCCATCTGTTAATAGTATTATATCATCAAATAGTTCATAAGTTTCTGGTGCTGGCTGTAATAAGCTCACAAGTGCAGTTCCATTCAAAATATGGATGGATTGCCGGATAGAGTTGACAATCTGAAAAGTTGTGGAACTGTCCAAACCAGTTGATATCTCATCCATGAACAACACCCTTATAGGTCCAACCATCATCTCCCCTAAGCATTATTCATCAAGTAATTTTATTCAATGAACATCATTTCATAAGTTTCATTTTGTCATTGTTTTTTCTTGCCAAATAGAGTCTACCTGTTGTGAGTCTCTTTTTCTGCCCTCCTGAGATACCCCTTATCATTTCATCTCCTACCATAATGTCAGCACACACTTCAAGTCCCAAAATCTGCAATATTCCATAAGAGAATATGTGAACCTTTTCTTGTTTCACTAACTAGTCTTTTATATCTGATGAGTATGTACTTTTACCTTAAGAATGTAGTCAATGACCACACTGTTCTGCTGCCCTTCTAGTGCTGCTGCCTGCAATGAACAACAAGTAATGAAACAGTGAAGCTTCTTCAAAATTCAGTGCGCTCTCCATTTCAAACATAAAGATTCAAGGCTTTCTTTTTTATCTTATTTCTCACCTTCATATATGCATCAACATCAGGATCTGGTTCAATGTTTGCTCCCTTCTCTCTTCTAAGGAGGTCAGTCAACATTTCTGTAAAGTAGTAAATTTCAAAATTCTGATTAAGAACACTGTATTTTTTAGATATATTTAAAAGGTTTATTCATTCTTTTGTTCACAATTACCATAATTCTTTCCAATCCCTTGACATCTTGCTGAGAAAGCCAGTGTTTCTCTCACAGTCATTTCTCCAATGTGATTATCATGTTGACTTATGTACGCTGATGTCCTTTGTGGCACAAACTCCTCAAGACCATGTCCATTGTATGTTACTCTCCCAGAATGCTGAGGTTTCATCTCCAATGACATTAATTAATATAATTCAGGAATTACTAAACTAAAACTAAGGTTACTTACTATATAATTAGAGAGATATAACAGCTATTCTCTCAAAAGTTTTAGTACTAAAATTGGTTTCCTTACTTTCAAATCTTTACCAAGTCTTCCAGCCAATGCCAACAGCAATGTGGTCTTTCCAGATCCTGGTGGTCCTAAAAGCAATGCCATTCTGCAGAAAGCTCATCATCAGAACCAAAAATTATCTAGCTGTTCATTTCCATGAGTTTTTTCAGCAAGGTAAAAAAAAGTGCAAAATAACAAAGGAGATTTTTTTGAATTCACCTTTTAGGCTTTATGATTCCACTAACATTCTGAAGGATGTGTAACGGTTTCTTTGGACTTTTAATTATTTGAAGAGAATTTAAGAACCCCTGAACAAAAGAAAGACCGAAAAAATAAATAGGTAAAACCCATTATATGAGTAAAGTAACCATGTGCGAGATTTGAATTACCTCAAGCACATTCACAAAGAAGTTGAGTACTGTGGGCAATGCTCTGCTTCCAACATAAACTTGTGCTTCAACATTTAAATGCTCAAATCGAACTTCAATTGTTGGAATTTCAAGCCCAACTCTGTGAGTTTAGTTTAACATAGAAAACATATATTAATCAAATCTTCCCATTCATTACTTTAGGATTTGGGTGCTTTCCAAAGAAGTATGCTTCAGCTCCCAAGTTACCCACAAAAACAATTTAGTTCTTTTGAGGTAACTTTCTCTAGAGTTTGAGAAAATGTTTTCTGATTTTAGCTTATGTTTCAATTTTAATACAAAATTATCACCTAGTTTCCAAAACTTTACATAAGAAACTGTGAAAATGGAAAAATAAGCCTGTTTTTTTTTTTTATTGTTTTATATAAAAAAATGTGAAAACAGAAAATAAAGTAAAAAGTCTTTTGATAAACTTCACAAATAAATACACACAAAAAAGAAAACAATCCTTCACGTCGAGACATATATATTTTGAATGTGATAATATAAATTAGAGTGATCCAATAGTGTGGCCCTATAGTTCGTGAAACAAAGTCAATGAACAACAAATTTCACTAGGATCCATGGTTATGATATCTTAAGAAATGAATTTTAAGTCTAACTCAACTATATAAAATCAGTTTGTAAGTAAAAGAAAATAAACCCTCACGTCTTGAGCCTAAGATTAGAAATTAATAAGTGATCCGAGAGTGAGTGAAATAATAAATTTAAGATAGACTCTTATCTATGACTATGATTCTATATTAAGAAGTGGATTTTAAGCAAACTCAACCTTGGGATTTGCATCTGCTTATATTGTAAATTGATCTTTATTTCTAGCTAATCAGTAAAGTGAGACTTGTACCTACTTATATTATAAATTGATCTTTATTTCTAGTTGACGTGAGACTTCTAACATGTAAACTTCTCAAATAAGTACACACTTGGAAAGAAAATAAAACTGTAAAATGAATCAAGTTGAAGTTTATTTCCTTAGTTAAAATGAGTTAATTCATTTTGGTTTCTTCTCCTTCTCTTGAATAACTTTGTAATCGAAAGAAATAAAAACAGACAGAAAACATTTTCATCTGATCCAATTGGTAGTGTCAATCATGAATCCTGCAGAGACTCACCTGTCCATCCTTTCCCTGAGCTTCAGCAAGAACCTCTCATTATCTTCTTCTGCTATCTTCACAAGTCTATCTAGAAGGCTCTTTCTCTCTGATAACTCCAATTGCTTGGTGTCAAACTCTTCTGCTTTCCCTCCCACTTGGTTGACCACACTTCTCTTGGTGCATGCCCTTGCAAGGAGTCTCTCTATTGCCACACACTTGAGAGTTTCCTCATCTTCTTCTCGTTGAGAAGTTGAGAAAACCCCCATGCAATGGTTCCTCCACATGTCAAACCCTCTCACTCGTTGACCCTCTACTCTCTGTGTCTCACTACCCTCCATTGATCTCACACAAAGCAACCCCAATGATACAAAACTAAACCTTACACCATAATGTTGCTCCCACTTTTCAGGACACAATAAGATTGCCCTTTTGAATCTTATATGAAATACTTTTGAAGAATGAATCCATGCTTGTTGGAATTTATAGAGGGATCTAAAGATGAGTTGACACTTAATGATTGAATGGATAAAGGAAAAGAGAGATGAAAACAAAGCATGGCATCTGTAGCAGCTGCACTAAACAGTAAAATTACGTGACTGTCAAAGACTTCATCTGTCATTTTGTGTTTGGCCATAACACAAGCTGTTGGTGGACAAAGATACAAAATTATAGTAGTAAACTATGGTTTATATTTTTGCACACTCAAACTCAGTTTTCTCAAACTCTTTCAGCTTTAAGAAATTTGCATGATTATCTCGTGGAACGTCATCAGAATTTTGATAACTCTATATTGTTTCTTTTAATCACAGTTCAAATTATGGAAGAGAACTCAACGGATTCAACAATGATATGTCGTCTTATGCTGTTGGATTTACTTACACAGTGCCGATCAAAGACGTCATAGAATCAAATTAAATATTCATGCTTTCATTGATTTCAAATCAAATGCTAATTTCTAAACTAAATTAGGGGGCACTTTTCTGGCTTAAGACTAGTCAATGAAAAACTTTTGAGTATTTCAACCAGATCCTACTAACACTTCATTCTACATCTCCAACTTTTTTAAAAAATCCTTTTATTTTTTAACTTTTTCTCTTTCTTATTAAAATAACTCTCCACCCCTTTAACTCTACACTCTTTTAATAAAAAAATTGAAAACTTTGTTTCTTATTTAGAATTTAATAAATATGTAATTTAATTTAAAAATCTAATTTTAATATATTTTCATATTTTAATAATTATTAAAATATAATTTGTATTATTATAATAGTTATATTAAAAATAATAAAATTAAAATAATTAAAATAATTAAAATAAAAGTAATAAAAATAAAAAAACAAAAATAATAATATAAAATCTGATTTAATATATATAAATATATTAAATTATATTAAAATATTAAATTAATGAAATAAAATTTTGAAATTTTTAGATTTCTTAATTACTATTGCTTTAAATTTAATTTTTTAATAATAATATTATAATAATATAAATTATATTTTAATAGTTATTTAAATATAAAATTTATTAAATAATATTAAATTTTTAAATTAAGTTAAATAATTAATAAATTATAAATGAAAAACAAATTTTTAAAAACTTTCTTATCGGAATGGAAATCCGATCACTATAGTATCAGATACCAATATCCGATGATTATTTTTTAAAAATTTTAGTTTCTATTTAAAAATTAATGATAATTTAATTTACTTTATTATTTTAATATAATTTAATATTTATATATATTAAATGAGATTTTATTATTATTTTTATTACTTTTATTTTAATTATTTTAATTTTAATTTTTTTAATATAATTATTATAATAATACAAATTATATTTTAATAATTATTAAAATGTGAAAATTATTAAATTATATTATATTTTTAAATTAAATTAAATAATTATTAAATTATAAATAAAAAATAAAGTTTTAAAAATTTGTTAGAAAGTGTTAAAGAGGTGTATGGTTACTTTTTTTAATAAAAAAGAGAAAAAGTTAAAAAAATATTTATTGAGATTAAAAAACAATTTAAAAAGAAAAAATTAAAAGTATAGAATGAAGTATTGGAGGTGCAGGATAAAACATGTAAAGTAAAAATTTTGGAAAAGTTAGAAGTGTAGAATGAGATGTTAGAAGGTTAAAATTGTAATTTTTGAAAGTATAGGATGAAATTACAATTTTTTTCATTATTTATAATAAGAACCAATAATTAGGTTAACTCTATTTGTTAATAAAATTGAAAATAAAAATGAAAAAACTAAAAATGTTAATAAATAATTTATTGTAATAAATTATATAACAAAATGGAAAATTTGTAGGGAGGTTCAACACACATAAGTCTCTATACTAGTAAGATATTATCTTAATAGGACAAGAGCTCACAAATTTATTTTTGGTTCCACTTTAAAAAACTTCTTACCAATGGAAGTATCTTACTTTATGTGTATATAAATTCATGTTCATCTCTTCTTTTATCCAATGTAAGACTTTATTTATATTCAATAAATGTATTGTAAATAAATAACTTAGAATTTTGTTTATCATAAAGTATTATTACGTGATGACTCACATCGAAACACACAACCAAGAAAAGTTTGAGGATATCTCTTTAAAATTAAAGTTTATGTTTGGTTAAATAAATTTTCTATATTAAAATTTTTTCTATTATTTTTATTCATGGAAGTGGGAACATATGAATATTAAAATTTAAAAATAATTGGTTAAACTTCTTAAACTTGTACTCATCTCCATATAATTTTGTTTCATAACTTTGTTTCTTAGTGTCTCAAGCCACCTCAATCTCCCACTAATAGTTTTCAGCCTTTTTTTATCAAAATTTTTCAAACCTCCCAACAAGGAATAAAGTAGGTCATATATTGATTAATTTGTTTAATATTATTTGGTTTCATATGGCTGTCAATAGTATTTTCTCGTGTTGAATTTCCAACATAAAACCATGTTTTATAATAATGTGAAAGAAATACAAACATTAAAGTTCTATTTCAAAAGTGATTTTATGATATATTATTTTAACAACTTCAAAAGTGTTAAATATTGCATTATTTAATTTAATTAATTTAAATTCAAAAAAATGTTCATTTTTTCAATTATCCTAGTTATCATGAATATTTTAAGAATAATACCATTAAATATGGTTATTCATATTTAAATCTAGGGTTAAATATGTTTTTAGTCCCTATACTTTGGGGCGATTTTTGTTTTAATCTCTCTTTCAAACTAAGGTTCAATTTAGTCCTTCAACTTTAGAAAATTCTGGTTTTAGTCCTTTTTACCAAATTTTTTTAACTTTATTTGTTGTTTCAAGCATGTTTCATTGTAGCATTTGGATTGTTGATACTGTTTGACACATTTTTGATTCAATGTTAACTGAGAAACGCGCTTGAAACAACAAATAAAGTTAAAAAAGATTGGTAAAAAAAGACTAAAACCAGAGTTTTCTCAAGTTGAGGGATTAAATTGTACTTTAGTTTGAAGGAGGAACTAAAACTAAAATTGTCCCAAATTATAAGGACTAAAAACATATTTAACCTGAAATCTATTATGCATAACTTATTTTTCTTATATTTAAATTCACCTATAAGAAAATGAAGTTATTAAGAAAAAAGTATTGGGTGTATCGATTCCCACTTCCTTTTCAACAAAACCAACATAAAATGTTAGGTTAATTAAATAAATAAAAGAAGTTATTAAGACGAGAATATTATTTTAAACTATATCTTCGAAAGTGATATGTCATAAAAATTAAAATTAAATGCTTTCATGTCAATATTCATGACATATGATACAATAATGGTTCTTTATAACCAATATGCTAAATATTACAAGATGATGATAAAAATTAATAACAACTCATTATATAAAATCATGTAATACTATTAATTTAGGGCAAATTCTAGAGGAAAATATGATCTAGGATTTTGACAAATGTACATAAATACCTTTTCTTTGACAAACTAAAATGTTCTTAAAAATTGGGTATGATTGTATGATCTAGAGTGAGAAGCATTTGTGATGATTTCATCTTTTTTGAAAGTTGAATACTTTGATTCCAAAGGCAAAGATGAGTGCAAACAAAAGTGAGAAACCAGCCACTACAATTGCAACCACTCCAAGAAAATCATGTTCAAACCCAAAATAACTCTTCACAAATTCTTCAACCCTTTGGCCATTCTCAAGCTTCTGCATGTCATTTCCATATTGGGATGCCACCAATCCATTCAAGGTCCATGCAACAGGGCAAATCCAATAGTACCACTTCCACCATATTGGTATTCTCTGTAATTGTGTTCATTTTCAAAGTTAGTTGCAAATGAAAAAAATAAATAAGAAAAATGTTCACCATTGACTCATTTCTCTTCATGCAGAATCTCTTACTGGTTGAAACTTATCAGAAATCACAAAAGCTGTGGATTTCTCATGTTTTTAAATGACTCTAGGCAATTTTGTAGTGACATTAGAGGTTGGATCTATCGAGAAGGAGGAGAAGGAGGTTCACTGGAAAAACACAATATCAACAAGATGTGAACCTAACCATATAAGAGATTGATACTATTTTTTACTAAAAACTTTAAGACAATGGATTAGCAGGTCTTCACTTTTATATAATGTTTTTACTTTCTCTTTTCTACCTATGGATTCACTTAGAATTCTAACATTGGATTGTGTATACCAGTAGAATTGCATGTTAATATGCTTCAAATTCTTACTTTAAATTCACAACTTCTATGCGGACAGGGTGTTTGATAAAAGAAAGCAAACCCAAGGAAATCATTAGGAAGTGGCATTTTGTTTTAGAGTGAGCAGTGACATGTAAGAAAAAAAATTGTAAACAAGGTTGTGTGACTCACAGATAAGGGAATGATGAAGCCTGAGAAAAGACTCCATATTGCAAAGAATGAACTGGACAATATGGCAGCAACATGTGGATTGGGGGTGATGGCCATGGTCATCATACCATATAAGGTGTAGTATAAGAAAGTGAAGAACATGAAGAAAAGAAACCACAAGAACTTTGATGTGGTCCAATCGAATCCCATCATGGCATATACTATAATCCCATACATCAGGGTTTGAACCAAGATGTGGGGAAGTTCAATAACAACCTGCAAGTACAAAACAATTGTTAGAGTTCAACGTTTACTATTCAATAATCAATCAATTGTTGTTGCTTTGGAGTTTGGAGTAAGACAGATGTGTATACATAAAAGAAAAGTAGTTTAGAATAGAAGATCAAAGATAATTTATGAACACTCATTTTACTAAATTCAAAATATTTATCAAGTTAGTACTTTACCTGTGCAATTGCATATGGCAAAGCTGAATACATTCCAGCAGCTCTCTCTCTGTAAAAAACTGTTCTCTCTACAGCTATTATAGGCTGCACTGTGGCAGCATTTTGTACTCCAATGAAGGTAACTGCAGCATACATTGAGCCCATAGCATTGAAAAGATCTTGCTCTTTTCTCCTGTGATTTTCATTATCATGCCGTTATTAACCAACTAGGTGATATTATTTGTTTTGAAATTCATTTTCGCATCACTTTGTTTATTTTATCTCAATGCATTGTTTGCTTTTCACATACCTTTTCAGGCCAATGTCCCAAAATATGATCCCAAATAACAATGCTATTAGCATTGTGAATAGGATTCTAACTGCTGTATATGATGTATTCCTCCAGTATGATAAATGTTGTTTCCATAGACAAGCTTTACATTGTGCCACCAAAGTCTGTGAATACTGACTATCAAAATGTAGATCCTTTGAACCTTGAGGTGGTATACTAAGCTCTTGGATCAATTCTTTGTTTCTCCTATACAATCGGAAGCATGAGTGATGATTGATCAAAATCTTGAAAAACAACAACATTAAAATCATCAACAATTGAATCCATTTGGTTTGAGAACAGATCTGTGTTCACTTTCTAACCAAAGGTTTGGAAAGAGGAACCACAATAAAAAAAAAGTGACAGTAATGTATATAAAATTGAGAAGAGAAGATTAGAACAGATCGTGAGAGTTAGAAACACAAAAGGAAAAGTGAAAAGAAACCAAACAACTACTGATTACAATATGAGTTAGAAGTCTAACCGATATAGTTCTGAGTTTCTGTACACATTGGTGAAGTTGACCTTAAGAGTTGCTTCTGTTCCTGCTGATGTAACTTCCAACATCCAGGTTGCAGGGTTATAACCATCCTTGATCTTAGGAACTCCTTCAATAGCCTATATCAATCATGAACTACAGTAAATATGCTAGATTTATATGCTACAGAAGCAATTTATGTTTTTATGTTTGTTGGATCTCATTTACACCAGAGATTCACCTCAAAGTACTGAATCAGATGGGAACAGTGGCTGCCTAATGGACCAGCATATATTTGCTCCCCTCCCATTTTCAAAAGTAGCAGCTGAAAAAATGGAGATGGCAATACTTTATTCTTTGATTTGAAACATAGTTTCCAAAAAGGTGGCTTACACAACTTTACCTCAATGTGAAGACTAGTTAGTACTTACCTCATCAAACGCATCAAATATATCAATACTTGGCTGGTGGATGGTGCAAACCACAGTTCGTCCTGTGTTCACAGTGTTCCTCACAGTTCTCATTACAATTGCAGCTGCTCTAGCATCAAGGCCTGAGGTTGGCTCATCCATGAAAATTATTGATGGGTTGGCTACAAGTTCAACTGCAATTGTAAGCCTCTTGCGCTGCTCAGTTGAAAGACCAGTCTCTCCTGGCAAGCCAACAAGTGCTCCTCTTATTGAGTTAAGCTCAACTAGCTCCATGACTTCCTCCAAGAACATCTACAGCTCATTGAATTGAGTTCAAGTTTACAAGATGTTATGTCCTCATGCATGATGTGATGCAACAAGTGTTCCAAACCATTGCAAGTAATAAGATACGGTGAAGAGAGAAGGTCAATATTGAGGAAACTTCTTCACAAAAGCTTCTAAAAGAGAAAAGTAAGAAGAAAAACTAAGATTAGTTTCTCCGTTAGCTTATAACTTCTACACATCAGTTTATACATGAATTGATTTATAGAAGTTATAAGCTAATTTTAGCATTCTGAAACTAATTGTAGTTTATGGAGAAGTTGATTTCATTTTTCTTTCTTCTTTTCTCTATACTTAGAAGTTTTCCTGAGAGAACCTGATCATTCTTTCAGGTCTTAAGTAATGAGTTTCATGTTTCAATTTAGATAGAAGAAAGTTGTACCTTTCTAGTTGCGCCATCAACTTCACCAGGTAAACGAAGCCAGGCCGAATATAGCAAAGATTCATAAACTGTAACATTAGGTGAGTGGATATCAAATTGTTCACAGTATCCTGAGATGCGTGCAAACGTTTCTTGCCTCTTTATGTATCCAGATATTGTGATGCTCCCTTCAATATATCCACCAGTTTTCCTTCCAGCAAGAACATCCATCAAAGTAGTCTTACCAGCACCACTTACACCCATCAGAGCTGTTAGTACTCCTGGCCTAAAGACACCACTAACACCCTTCAAAAGTTCTAGACGTTCCTCAAAAACTCCTTGCTTTTTCATTTCCTACAATCAATATAACAGTCAAAATGTACAACAGTTCTAATTATTTTCCACAATGATCAGACTAAGTTCAGTGCTATAGCAGTTCCTTGTCCACTTGGAGCAAAAAAAATAAAATCGAAGTATGCTCTAAAATATATTTTAAATAGAAACAATACCATATAAATGGGAAGATTACACATAAAAATAAAGTACCTGTGGCATGTCTATAGAATATTTGATCTCATCAAAAGTGAGGGATAAAGGTTGAAAAGGAAGAACCATACCCCTCCTTCCACTTCTGTTAGCTTTGTCATCACTTACTCTTCCAGAAAATGACCTGGATGACATACTTCTTTCATCTACCGTCTTTATTTCTGACTTGTCATCACATTCAACAGGTTATGGCCTCATTACCAAAGAACAAGCTGAAAATGAAGAAACTGTAACTTGTGCTCAAGTACTCACCAGAGGAGCTCTTTCCATTTGTTAATTGAATTAACTCTTCAGTTGTTGAGGCATTTCTCTCCAGCAATGTCTCTTGGGATAGCCCTGCTTGATCCTTTGCAAATGCTGCAGAAGAAACATATTCAACGAGAACAAATTTAGTCTCTGGTTATTTAAAAGGATCCAAGTAAATTTCTCAGTTAAAAGATGCATGAATATAGTACTTACGACTTAGATATTGCAAAGCCAAGGTGAACAGAAAATTAAACAGAAATACATAACCAAGCAATGCTCCTACTCCAATCCAATACCAATAAGCTTCTGGGAAAAGTCCACGAGTTTTCAGTATCAAAACTCCTAACGATTCGTTGGAATTAGGAGTAACCTACAGCATCAATAAATCATCTCATAAATATATATCTAACTTTCCAATGCTCAGTGTTTCTCATGAAATATGCTAACCATTGCAAACAAAGAGTGTTACCTTTCTCCAACTATGACCAAGAAATTCATTCACAGCTATGGCATTCTGTCCATACATCAGAGGTGAGGACCAGTAACCCCACACAAACCATTTGTGCACATCCTCTGCCACAAAGAACAAACTTATCATAAAAAGTTTTCATTACAAAAACCAAATTTCAAGTTACAATTTTCTTACCTCTCGAAATCACAAATCCTCCCAAAACCAGAACTACAAGTAATGCAAATCCTCCAACGGTGTTTGCAACTATAACATCCCTTCCTAATGCGGCCATCAACCGAAACAGTGAAGATGCCATCATATTAATGCACAGAAGTATCAAGTATTGCTTCAAAAGCCTGCCAGTAGAACTTCTCATTAGATTCCAAAATGAATAACCAGAAGCTTAATTGATGATGTTGCAGCTTCTTGCCTTAAAAAATTTGGATCAAAGCCAATGGCATAGTAAGTGATTCCTTCCCAAATAGCTACTTCTATAAGGGTTACAGGTATTTTGAGAATCCATGGTGGAATAGAATAAGCCCATGCAGGATAGAAAAGAAGGTCCCTTTGCTTGTAAAAGACAGGAAGTTTCATAATGGCCATATTTAGCTCTGATATTCCATTGAACATCGCTACCATGACTGCGAAAAAAAGAGCACCCAAGTAAGTTCCTCCATCCTCCACGGTCTCGTGATGCATCTTAGTTCGTAGAAATAATGTTGTTGTCATGACAGCTAAATAGACGAGCTGAAAACAAGGATTCAGACATGCATAAGGTTCCAAGAGGAAAAGACAAGAAGAAAAGGATACATCAAAGTTGAAGCAGTGTATTTTGTGCTTGAATTTAGTTTCAAATCAGATAATATGAAAGAAATTAGTGATTGAATGTTTCTCACTTGTGTGACTTTGAATATGTAGACAAACGAATTTCTCTTCATAAGCAAAAACTCTCTGCTAGCACAAGCCCTCAGCAGCTCCTTCTTGTTAACACCATACTTCTTTGTGGTCAATGCATTTGGATGGCATTTAGACTTATCAAATGGAGTGGCTAGCTCCTCTCCTAGTTTTTGACCTATGTGAAATAATTGGAATGCTTCAGCGAAATCCTTGACAGTGACAAAGCTGTGAGGTTCATCTTTACGTGCCCAATATTGCCACTGATCCTTTTTTGATGTAACCTGTTGCATCCCACAAGAACAAAGTTAACCTTCAATTCATAAAATACGAACAAGAAAATCTTTAAAACCAACACCAAGTGAATCACGCTCATACTTCTTGTAGGAAGTCAGCTACTCCTTTTCTTTCTGGACACTTGAAACCCATAGATTCAAAAAACTCAAGTACATTTTCTCTTGGTCCTTGATACACAATTTGCCCATCTGTTAACAGTATTATATCGTCAAATAGTTCATAAGTTTCTGGTGCAGGCTGTAGAAGAGCAACAAGTGCAGTTCCATTCAGAATATGGATAGATTGTTGGATGGAGTTGACTATCTGAAAAGTTGTGGAACTGTCCAAACCAGTTGATATCTCATCCATGAACAACACCTTTACAGGTCCAACCAGCATCTCCCCTTCATTATTACGCAGAAACTTTTAGTAATCAAACTCTTTATAGGTTCCCAATTCTTGTTTTATTTTTCATGCTGTTATTAATAAACATAAACTACCTGTTGTGACTCTCTTTTTCTGCCCTCCTGAGATACCTCTTATCATTCCATCTCCTACCATAATGTCAGCACACACTTCAAGTCCCAAAATCTACATCATTTAATGAAAACATATTATGCTGTTTCTTCAGAAACCATCATTATTTTCTTTATTTGATGAATCTGAACTCTTACCTTAAGAATGTAATCAGTGACTACCCTCGTTCTCTGTCTTCCTAATGCTGCAGCCTACACAATATGATCCTATGTGTTCAGAATTTCAAACAAAGTTTTGTCAAACTTTTTTTTTTCTCACCTTCATATATGCATCGATATCAGGATCTGGTTTAATCTTTGCTTGTTTCTCTCTTCTTAGTAGCTCAGCCAACATCTCTGCAAATGAAGTTAAATTCAAAACTCTGATTTAGAGAATTTAAGATTGTTGAGATTCGGTTAAAAGGTATTTTGCATTGCTTTTGTTATCTATGATTTTATTCCTGAAAATGAAGCAACAAACCATAATTCTGTCCAACCCCTTGACATCTAGCTGAGAAAGCCAGTGTTTCTCTCACAGTCATTTCTCCAATGTGGTTATCATGTTGACTTATATAAGCTGATGTCCTTTGTGGCACAAACTCTTCAAGCCCATGTCCGTTGTATGTGACTCTCCCATAATGCTGAGGTTCCATCACCAATTATATCAGTTACTCAAATGCAATGTATAGTTATAATAATTAGTGAATTATGTGAATTATTCTCTTATAATTATCATAATTAGTGCAAGATTATTCTCTCAAAGTTGGTTTTCTTACTTTCAAATCTTTACCAAGTTTTCCAGCCAATGCCAACAGCAATGTGGTCTTTCCAGAACCTGGTGGTCCCAAAAGCAATGTCATTCTGCAAAAGGCTCATCATCAAAACACTAAAACATCTGGTTGAAAGGTGCTATTTGAGTAAAATCACTACATAATTATACAATGAAAAAAACAGTGAGTGATGAGTTCACCTTCGAGGCTTTATGATTCCACTGATATTCTGAAGTATATGTAACGGTTTCTTTGGACTTGGAATTATGTGAAGACAATGTAAGAATCCCTTGGCAAAAGGAAGAGGTGATTTCATGGTTAAACGACCTGAGGTAAAACCAAGAAAGAAAAAAACACTACAGAAACAGCATGTGCTATATCGAAATACCTCAATTACATTAACGAAGAAGTTCAGCATTGAAGGCAAGGATCGTCCTCCAACATAAACCTGTGCTTCCACATTAACATGCTCAAATCTAACTTCTATTGTTGGAATATCAAGCCCTGCTCTGCATATTCAGTCCAACAGATCAGTCAGAAATTCACAATCACAAGCATCTAAAATCTCAACCACCATATAGTCTCAAATCCACCCAGAACTAAGGCTTTAAATTATAGTTACTGACACAGTTTTGTAGCAATCCTTGATACTAAAGGAAAGTTACAAACAAATATTGTGACCCTTTTGAGATATTTTCAAAACGAAACTATGCTTCAATAGGCCATGTTTTCAGCTTTTGTTTGAACGCATGCTGCAAAAAAAAAAAAAAAAAAGTGGTGCTTTGATTCACAAAACAAGCTCTAACCTGTCCATTCTCTCCCTGAGTTTCAGCAAGAACCTTTCATTGTCCTCTTCTGCTATCTTCACGAGCCTCTCCACAATAATCTTCCTCTCTGTGAGGCCTAGTTGCTTGATGTCAACTTCTCTCCCTTTGCCATCTTCACTGTTGAGAATACTTCTCTGAATGCGAAGATACGTGGGAAGTCTCTCTATTGCTGCCCATTTGAGAGCTTCCTCATCATCTTCACGTTCAGAAGTTGAAAAAACATCCATGCTGTTGTTCCTCCATATCTTAGAACCACTGTCTCTTCCACTGTCAACTCTCGATATGCCACTGCCCTCCATTGATCTCAGACAAACCAGAACTTAGCTTTCAGATATACCAAACCTTCACCATGTTCTTCTTCTTCAATCTCATGTCACAAGATCATTCCTGTTCCCTATGAACAATGTATTTACCTTAGTATTAAACTATCTGATAATGTTTTTCTAGGAGCCCTTTGACAACCTATTTTAAGGGATATTTCATTGAAAAAGTTAAGTTTTTCTTTTTTTTTTTAAATAATATTGTAACACACTTTTCAAAAATAAAAGAATAAAAAATAAGAAAAAATAATATCAAATAAATATAAAATATTTAAGTATGTAATTTTTTTTTATTTGTAAAAATATTTATAATATTAAAGGGGAAAATAATAGATGTAAAGTGGGTGCAAAAATTTTGTTGTTGAGTGTAGAAGTAAGAGTGTGCCGACTCTTTATGCTGAAATATACACATTTTATATTTGCTTTCCAAAAGTCACATTAATTTTGCTAAATATGAAATTCCTCCTATTTCACATATAAAAAGGTCACCAATAATTAGTAATACTATTTTTATTTTAAAATAAATATTTTTCTTTAACATTTAATATAAAAATAGAAGAGCTTCATCTACAAGAAAATGCCAATTGAATAAATAACATTTTATATGATTTTGTTAAATAAGACCAATTTAGTCTGAATTCGTTAATATTTATGATAAATACCTAAAATATTTTTTAAAATAATTAAGGACATTATGTCATACCAAAATAGTAGCTCATAAGAAATAAAGTATTAACAACTGCTATTAATCACTATCTACCTTTCTAATTGTGATTTTCTTTAAATTTTTCTTTTATTTATTACATTATATTCAGCATACCACTAACTATTTTTTTTTATTAATTATATAGTTACCTTTTTATCTAATTTTTCTACATATTATACTTATGCATTTATTATTATTGTTAAGATTTAAATAATTATTACATTTCTTTAGATGAAAATTTGTTATATTTCTTGACTCTTAATTTCAATTTTATGATGAATATTGTCAATTTAAAAGTTAATATATTATCAATCAATTATGATTTATTTTCAGCATAACTTTTGAAATAATTATATTAATTAATAATTAATAAAGCTAACATACATATTGTATTTGAATAACAGGTATAAACAATTGTAAACTTGGCATTTGTATATATTTATGTGAGAAAATAGGGTAAGCATTACTACCTCCATTCTATATTATTTTAGGAGAAAGTTTGGTCTTACCTAATAGAAGGCACTAAAAATTGACTTTTATTATTATTTGATTTTTATAAAAGCAAATTTAAGTTTAAATAATTATTAGAGATAACAATTTCACGGGTAAGGATAGGATTTTTTTATTTAATCTCATTTTAAAGTAAAATATTATTTTCATTAGTATACAATTTTTTTTCTTATCTCCATTGTCAATTTAAAGCATATAGGGGAGACTAATTTAATGGATTTGAAAAAATTTGAAGATAAAATTTTTTGTTGTTTAAGTTCGGAGGTAGGCGAGAGTAGATTTTGAAGTAAATTTTTTTAATCTCTCACATAAATTAAATCATACACTGATTCTGATAAATTTTACTTCCAAATTCACTCTCACTTAGAGGTAAATGAGAGTGGATTTAGAAGTAAATTTTTTTAATCTGTCACATAAATTAAATCATATACTAACTTTTTAATCTGTCGCATAAATTTACTAATTCTCATAAACTTTACTTCCAAATCCACTTTCAGTTACCTTTAAATCCACTCAAATAAACAATAACAAAAAAAAATTATTTTCAAATCCTCTCAAATCTCTTCAATCACTCTCCTCCAAATCCCTTCAAATCAACAAAGCCTTAATAATTAGTAATAACTTAGTAATAAATATGTATGACATTCACTTTTGTTTTATAAAAAACTAAAAATCATAATAAAATACATTATGTTATCAAATATTTTTTAAAAATTATAATTATATAAATTTCAAACCTAACAAATAATAATTTAATAAAAATAAAATAATTGTATAAAATATTGTTACACAATTGTACATAAATAAAATTATGACAATCAAAACATATTTTAATTTTGTTAATTTTAATGAAATAAAATTAATAAAATTAAAAATATTTTTTTAAAAAATTTTAAATTTAATAATATTTAAAAAAAAATCAAACTTAAAAAAATTTAGTCATCCAAATAATAGCTCTCATCTTTATACACTGTGTATTAATCACATCTAAACAATTTAATGTGTGTATAATACTGAAATTAGAAATAAATGCATGTTGAATTTATGAACTTTGGTATAAAATCAAATTGGTCAAAACTAAAAAAAAAAATGTCAATGGATATTTTCCATCAATTTTTTATACAATTGACATAAATTTAATGATGTAAGTGACACAACAATATTTCTCTAACTCCATTTTAACCTATATTCTTAAGAAAATATATTAAATGAAATAATTATTTCAACTCCTTCAAAATCCTAGACTTAAAAAAAAAAATTATCTCCATCCACTATTATACGAAGAGAAATTTTATCTATTAACGTTTTTCTCTTTAAATCTTTTTAAGATGTTTTCCTTCATTAAAAATATTTTTATTGTATTTTATTAAAAATATTTTTATTATATTTGACTTTCAGATTAATATTTTATTTACAAAAAATTATAAACTAATTATAAAATATATTTTTATTTACAAAATGCTAGAAATTATTAAAACAAAGTCAACTTCTTTTGAATCTAATTAACTTGAATACTTCAATAAAAATAAACTCAGACTACAACCTTTATAATTCATAACAAAATTCAGACTAAATAAATAACTACTCTATAACTTCACACACATTTTTGTTTAAAATCAATAAAATATTTACTTTCTAACTTTTAAACTATTATTTATATAAATAAATTAATTACTGCAAATCTAAGATATTAGAATTTGAATTTTAACTTTTACTCAACTTCACACACTCAGTTAGGAGAAGCTTATATTTACATTATATAATATAGTTTAATCTTCATTTAATCAATAAAAAAACTCTAACACATTTATTCACACCAAATACTAAATATGTTAAATGTGAAACTTTATATTTGGGATGTAATACAATCAATTCAATGATTAATTTTATAAATTATATATAATAAAATTGATTTTAAGTTATCTTAACAAAAAATAATTATAAATTTATAAGAAGTTGTCTCAGAGATTATCCTTCATAATTATTTAGCAACTATATACTTTAATTAAAATATGCATCCTGACATGTTAACAAATTCTTTTTGAACAATTTTTTAACAATAGAACACGTGTCACCACTTTATTAGTCTTTTTGAATTTATTTTTAAAAAAAATATTTGAAACGGATAATCACAATCCACCACGTATTGTAAAAAAATTGTCAAAAACAATTGTTAAAAAAAAAAATTCTTAAAATATTGTATATTTTGAAATATGAAATTTGACATAATTTTGTTTATATCTCAAAAAATGGTTGAGAAAAGAATATATAAATTATTTTATACCTTAATTCTTAATCAATGGAAAACTATAAAACATGATAAAAACACTCAATAATAACTAAATATTAAGCATAACTCATGGTCAAACATAAAAAATAATTTGATAGAGCTAGTTGCACATAAAAAAAGCAACAAAGATGTTGTACCATTTTTTTTCCTTGTTTGTTTTAGGACCTCACATACTCATTTGTAGTATTTTTCTGATTTTTCTTTCTCTTTTAGTCAAAGAAAAAAAGAAGAAGAAAGGAAATGTGTGACAATAAGTATCTTTAATCCAGTAGTGATCTTCACCCATTTGTTCTGTTTCTTTAATTTTGGCTAAAATTAATTTTTCTTAGAGAAAGAAAGGCATTTTGAAACATATGAAAGAGAATTTGAAAAGGCAAATCCATGAAGTGTGAAGGTTGTTAGAGGAATAGACAATGAAGAAAAGAATGAATTCTTAATCATCATTACAAGCAAGAAAAAGGGTTTCATGGAGGTTGGTACACCTTACAGATAAAGAAAATCAAAACTCCATGAGAAAGTTAAAAGCTCCAAAAGCTTTTAGGAGACATAAGACGAACACTTGGTGTGCATTATTCATCGCAATTGTGTTACGTGGATTCACACTGCACATACAAATTCTAGTTGTTATAATAGTGAATGTTCCATAAAAAGTGCACCTTTCATCTTTTGATTCCAAAACCATTGTTCTCATGTGAAAGGCAATTATTCCATCAAAAGCATTGTTAGAAAATAAACATCATCAAGAACCCCACATGAATGCACTATGTATATTATTCACATTATCTTATGCAAGCAATGCGTAATGTGTATGTGAGCCTTCAACTGAGGAACAAGTTATATATTTGGTTTTGTAAATCCATCATCAGAGTTGAAGTTGGTTTTATTCTTAAAATGCGTCTCAGTTAGTTAAGAAAAAAAGTATATAAATAAAGATTTATTTTAAGGAAAAAGTTTCTTTAATAATTTTTTTTTCACAATTTTTTGATAACACATACGTCATAGTTTGTGATTGGTCCGTTTCAAATATTATTTTTAAAATAAGTTCAAACAAACCAATAAAGTACTGATACATAATCAAAAAAATTGTTAAAAAAAAATTGTTAAAATATCATTATCTTTATTTTAATTCCTAATAGATGAAACGTTTAGAAACTTCGATTAAGAGTTATCAAATTAATTGTTACTCCAAATGAAAACTACTTCTCTTTGAAAATTTTACAAAATTATAGGTTTTAGTTGCAAAACAACATAAGCATATAGTATTTTTAACATCAGTTAATCGAGATCTAAGATTCTAAAATTTTCAAAATTTATGGTATTTTTTTATTTATTTTTTTCTGAATAGGATCGATAGTTTCAATTGTTTAAAAAACCATTTTCATATCTATTTTCTACTGTGGTTTCTTATAAGATTGATGAAAATTTTAAAATTGTCATTTGTTTTTTTGGTTAAAACTACTTTGGCGTCCCTGTTTTCGTAAGGTCTTCCCATTTTGGTCCCGTTCTTATGAAACTTCCCAATTTGGTCCTTAAAAGTGTCAATTTGGTTGAAATTAACCCCTCCCGTTAAAATTGAGTAACGGTGTTAAATCTGGACAGAGTTGGATGGAGGACGTGTCCAAACTTAAAAACATGGTAGGAATCTGAGTGATACGTGGCGTGATTAAGTGGTAAATTGAAATTAAAAAGAGGATTATGGTTACTTAATTAAAAAAGGGAATTAGGATTGAGTGAAATAAAAAAGGAAAATTAGGGTTCTAGTAAATCGAAAAGCAATTAGGATTAAAACTGTGAGAAGAATCTGAGAAGAATCATCTAAAGTTCATTACCAATCGTCAGTGGAGACGATCCAGACTTGATTCGGTCTTTAGAGCTTCATGAACAAAAAAACCTTTCAGAGGAGGATCTCTTCTCTCTTGACCCTTCTTCATGGAAAGAAAAACTTCACTTCTAGTTTCCTTCTCTTCATTGTTTTTTCTTTTCCTTTCTTCTTAGACAAAGCTGAAGCGGTTTAACTGTTTTTTTTTTTTTTCTTTTCTTTCTGTGTATTCTATTACAATACAAGTTTCATCTAAGCGGCAGCAACCGTCCCTGCACGAAAGGAGTAGTTCTGGGCCTTGATTGGGGAGACATATTTTCTTTGTTCCTTTTTTCTCAAAGCCTTCATAGAAGAAATGTTCTTATTCTTCTCCTTGGCTTCGTCTCTCTCTATTTGCTCTTGTCTACACTCTTCGCTACAAAAAGGAGTGTCCCCTCTGTAGTACAAACAATTCCCACCGTCAGAGCCATTGCATAAAAACCCAACAACTTTCACATTCAAATGGAAACCACAATCAAATTACAAATCAAAATCAAACCTAATAATCAACCGAATTGAAGAAAAAAAAAAAGGGGGAAAACAGCATTGAAGAAAAAAAAAGGGGGGAAACAACATTGAAGAAAAAAAAAAAGGGGAAAAACTTCACTTTTATTCCTGCCACGTTTTTAAGTTTTGACACGTCCTCATTCAACTCTGTCCAGATTTAACACCGTTACTCAATTTTAACGGAGGGGTTAATTTCAACCAAATTGACACTTTTAAGAACCAAATTGGGAAGTTTCATAAGAACGGAACCACAATGGAGAAAACCTTACGAAAACAGGAACGCCAGAATGGTTTTAACCTTTTTTTTAGACAGAATTTTTATAAATAACTTTGATGGAACTAAAATAATATATTTAAAATTTATATATATTATTATTATATTTTATTATTGGTGTTTTCATTTGTAAGTTTAATATATGTATATATTAATTTTGTCAAAATTATTCAATGTCATTTTTCAATTTTTTTTATCTTATTAATTTTCATTTTTATTAAAAAGAATCAATATAATTTGTTAAATTTGTTAAATTGATAATTTGATAATATAAACAACAATATGAAACCAAGGTGGTTGGACTTATCTAATATAACCTAATTATACAATGTTACATTACATGTCATCTATAAATTATATAATCTTATTGTTACCTTTCAAATGGTGTTAGGACCAATTTATTTACTAAAATTTATAAAATTTTAGTAAATATATATGTGGAAGAGCACGCACCTACTCGTGTAAATCTTCTGTCACTTATTATTATACACTATTTTTATTAATATATAATTATCATACGTAATAGGATTAAGTGAGATTGGTGAGGTTTATTTAATTTAAAACTTATAAAGTTATTACCTAATACACTAAAAATATAATTCAACTTGAATTAGGAGGAATTTAGAAGGGTGAAAGTTATTTAAAGTGAAGTACACCCACGTAGTTGATGTGATATGTTTTGGATTGTTATTGATTTGGACATCAAGTATTGGTGCTTGTACAACTACATGTGACCAACATTTCATGCATGCATACATATGCTGTCTCTGTCTAACCATACATCACTTTTTTTTGTTCCTGAATTGTGTTTTTTAACTTTATACGTACATATGGATGGATACGATGAAAAGAGCAACAAAATTAAATTTTCAAATAATATAATTTCTCCAAATTTATAAAAATACATGAGGACAAACTATAAAAAAAAAACAATAAAAATAAATTATCAAAATCATAAAGGATATAAGATTTTTAACATGAAAAACCACGGATAAAAATTACGAGTCATTCATGTTAAAAAAATATAACTATGTTCTAATCAATAAAAAGTAGCAATGAGTTTTAATTAACTATACACCTAGTGTTAACATATTATCAAACAATAAAGTAACAAGCTTACAAATAGAAAATAACAAAAATAAAGAAAACTTAAATATGCAACTATAGTTCAAATTGGATTTTTCCTAAGACCTCGTATCAACAATCTGAACGATTAGAAAGAAATAATGTTCTTAATCTGCTATTAAATTTTCAGCACAAACTGATGGTGAAGGAATCTTCAATGTCGATTTTACAATGGTTGCTTAGTGAAAAACGTGAATAAATTTTTCCTTCTTCCTCTCTCTCAATATGTTAGGGTTCTAAGTGGATTCTCACTCTATCTTTTCTGTCTCTTACTTACTTTCGAGTCCCATTTCCATTAGGTTATGTGAAACACAAACTTCTCAAATTTTGGGCCTTTTTTCTACATAGGAAGGGAGTCTAATACCCAATACTCAACAAATTTCTTCCTCACAAGTATGGGGAGATAACCGCTAAATCGACAATCTCACAACAAACTTAAAATTTCTCTTTTGGCAATGCTTTAGTCATCATATCGACATCATTGTCATCTGTATGAACTTTTTTCAACTCTAATAACTCAATATCTAAAGCATCATGTATCCAATGATATCTCACATCAATATCTTTGAGTCTAGAATGGAAATTTGGACTCTTACCAAGATGGATAACACTCTAACTATCAATAAACAAAGGATAGTTGATAACGTCTATTTTTACCTATTTTTATGTATCTGTTGTCATGAATAAATCAACTTTTTCCTAGTTTTAATCTTGTTTTATCTTCAAGTTTAGTGTGTTTTGTGTTGTTTTAGTTGTTTTATGCTTGTTTTATCTCTAATATCTTTGTTTGAGAGTAATTATAGTGGAGGAAAACAAGTAGGAACTCAAGGGGGCAAGTTTTGACAAGAAAATATCAATTTGAATTAAACACCCTAATTAAGAACCATTGGGATCATGCCTAGTATTTCAATTACAAAGTGTTGTCAAACTGCCTAGGGTTGAGGCAACATTTGTAAGGCTAAGTGCCACCAGCCTCCTTCACAAGTAGCGTTAAACGGTGGAAAAGTGGTATGAGCACCAAGCGGTGGAAAAGTGACGTTGAATGCCAATTAATGCAAAAGAAATAACATTGAGCGGTGGGAAATAATGTTGAGCAGTGGTTTAATAAAGAACTCCTTTCACATTTAACAGATGGTGCTCAATGGTGTTAAGATGGCGTTGAGCGATGACGTCGTTGACATGTCAAAATTGAGTATTAAAACATGTTTGTTAAAGTAGTGCAACAAAATGGTTAATGCGTGTACAACAAATCAAGATAGGGGTGAATTGATTTCTTATCACAAATCATTCTTTTAATAAATTTTATCATAAATAAAAATTCCTTTAAACAATTTAAACAAATTTAAGGAGTAAGGAAGAGAGAAAATTGCACGTTAATTTTTGTATTGGTTTGGATCACAAAGGTCCTACATTCAGTTGTTAATCTCAACTGAGAATTAACGTTCCACTAGCACAAACCAACAAATTGTTACAATCACAAGAAAATAAAACAGTTTAAGGTTAGAACACCTCTCTTGTTACCCCCAAGAGATGAAAATCACTTCCCCTGTAACCCATTCTTGTTAGTTGATCTAAGAGCCCTTGAAACTCGTTTAAATGATCTAAAATGGAAGAATTCTCCCTATACCTCAAATTCATTAAGCAATTTAATAAATATAGTTTATTATTGCCTGACTTAGAAGCATACAAAGAATCAATCTTCTTTGTGAAATTTTAGCATGCGTCTCATTTACAATGTTATTATAAACATTGTCTACAACATATTACCGAATAAAACTACACACCTATTGATGCTCAAAGTCTCATTATTCATTAGACATAAAATTCGGCTTTTATGTAGCAAATTTTGGAAGATGCAATTTCTTCACAAATAACAAGTCCTTTATCTCACCCTTCCACAAGTGATAATTTGAACCAGTAAAAGCAATCATCTTTTGCATTAGTGTCCATTATTCAATCAAGTAAATATAACACTTAACCAAGAGCTTTGATGTCACTCTAATGGGAAAACAACATAATTAAATTTCCAAACAATGTAGCGATATAATTTCCTCTAACTTGCAATAATCTATGAGGAACAACTATCAAATAATGACAACAATAAATCACCAAAATCACAAACAAACTCACTAAGATTTTTAACATGAAAAACCCCTTAAAGTAAGGGTAAAATCCACGAGTCATCCAAACCAAAGAGATAGCTCCACTATGATCCACAAAGAGTACAAATGAGTCTTAATCAACTATATCAAGTACAACAAGATAAAGAAACCTAAATTCACAGCTGCAGTGCAACTGAATTTCTCCTAATTCAAACTTCCTATCAACGATCTTAACGGTCAACATGAAGAACAAGATGTTTTGAACCTACTGTCAAATTTTCAACAAATCCAACAATTAACAAATAATGTTAATTTTATAGTGCCTCTTCTCCAGTAAGTAAAAAATGAATTTTTGAACATTTTTTCCACATGGGAAGGGACATCAATATCCAATACCAACACATAAAAACAATTCTTTTAATTTAACATTTTTATCTTTTTTTTAATTAAATTCAGTATTTTAGGGAAGAAATATTTATAATTAAGATTAACTTTGTCTCACCAAATAAATAGTCTATCGTAAATCTAAAATTTAATTTGTGTTAGTATATTGAACCGTATACTTAAGTCAATTTGCTAAAATTATTAAGTAATATTAATTGTTACAGTAACAGTGCTTATTTCCGTTTACTTTATTATTTTATTAATCGGATTTTTAAAATTTTAAAGTCTTCAAACTTTTAAACATTAAATGATATATTCTGAAAGCTCTAACAAAAAAATGTTTTTAAAATAATAAAATTTTTCAAAAATAAAATAAAATTAAAAAATTGATCACTATGAGAAAATTATTAAAATAATTACTTTTGGAGACTAAAATAATTAATCATCAGATTCACTAAGTTAGAATTTAACTAAATATAGTCTCTACTTAACAGCTAATGTCACACACCAAATCTAATTGACCAATCAATTATAATTTTTTTTTTTCATTTATAATAGAAATTGTTTTAAATACTGATAATTTTACTTTATATAACAATATTTAAATTAGTTAATACAGTAACAATTTTATTTTCTATAATTGATTTTTATTTGATAACTTTATTGTAGTATATAACTTAATAGACCAAACTTAAGGAAAACTGATCAGTAATGAGTTTGGTTAAATTGACTTCAATAGAAAAAAACAAAAATACAAAATCTAAGTTAAGTTACTGACGTTCTTTTTATTAGATTGGATGATGTTTTATTCAAACCCTAGATGCAATAAATATTAGTAAATACAATGACACATTATCACTTAATGGCAATAACTGCAACAATATATTAAATCTGATAATTATTAGTCAAATTTTACCTAATAAGGCACTATACACAAAAAGTCGTAAAAAAATTCTACTAGAAACTAAAATTTGCAAAGATCTAATGTACGGAAAATGACATTCTAAATAAATAGTTTGGCAAGTGACTTTAATTATCTAAGTAATTAAGAATCTACATAAAAGAATTGTTGTATTCAAGATGAACAAATTTCAATGTTCCAAGCTAATATTTGTAGAATTTTATTTGCAGAAAACTATTAAAATAAACGTGACATAATTAATAATTATAAAGTATATTAATACAGTCATCTAAAAATTAAAACGATAATAATATACCATTTATACATTCCTAGATCAACTAAATTATATTCTAAAATAATATAACTCATACTATCGTATAAAAAAACAATTTATAGAGTTGACTCCTCATCTGTCAGATGTATATATACTTGCATTTTTATCTACTCACACTAATAAAGTGATCATTAAAAAAAAATCACACAAAATACAAACGGTAAGCTAGCTAAAAGAAATTCAAATAACTAAAATATACTAAGTCATTTAATTTACACATTATATATATATATATA